>NW_028016234.1:0-11375 GCF_054177405.1 Leptonychotes weddellii
TCATGATTTTGTTGATTTGGGTCCTTTCTCTTTTCTTTTTGATAAGTCTGACCAGGGGTTTATCAATCTTGCTAATTGTTTCAAAGAACCAGCTCCTAGTTTGGTTGATCTGTTCTACTGTTCTTTTGGTTTCTATTTCATTGATTTCTGCTCTGATCTTTATTATTTCCCTTCTCCTGCTGGGTTTAGGCTTTATTTGCTGTTCTTTCTCCAGCTCCTTTAGGTGTAGGGTTAGGTTGTGTATTTGAGACCTTTCTTGTTTCTTGAGAAAGTCTTGTATTGCTATATACTTTCCTCTTAGGACTGCCTTTGCTGTATCTCAAAGATTTTGAACAGTTTTGTTTTCATTTTCGTTGGTTTCCATGAATTTTTTAAATTCTTCTTTAATTTCCTGTTTGACCCATTCATTCTTTAGTATGATGCTTTTTAGCCTCCATGTATTTGAGTTCTTTCTGACTTTTGTGATTGAGTTCTAGTTTCAAAGCATTGTGGTCTGAAAATATGCAGGGAGTGATCCCAGTCTTTTGATACTGGTCGAGACCTGATTTGTGACCTAGGATGTGATCTGTTCTGGAGAATGTTCCATGGGCACTAGAGAAGAATGTGTATTCCATTCCTTTGGGATGGAATGTTCTGAATATATCTGTGAAGTCCATTTGGTCCAGTGTGTCATTTAAGGTCTTTATTTCCTTTTTGATCTTTTGCTTAGATGATCTGTCCATTTCAGTGCGGGGGGGTGTTAAAGTCCCCCACTATTACTGTATCTTTGTCGATGTGTTTCTTTGCTTTTGTTATTAATTGGCTTATATAAGTGGCTGCTCCCATGTTAGGGGCATAGATATTTACAATTGTTAGATCTTCTTGTTGAATAGATCCTTTAAGTATGATATAGTGTCCTTCCTCATCTCTTATTACAGTCTTTGGCTTAAAATCAAATTTGTCTGATATAAGGATTGCCACCCCAGCTTTCTTTTGATGTCCATTAGCATGGTAAATGGTTTTCCACCTGCTCACTTTCAATCTGAGGGTGTCTCTGGGTCTAAAATGAGTCTCTTGCAGACAGCATATCGAGTCTTATTTTTTTATCCAATCTGATAGCCTGTGTCTTTTGATTGGGCCATTTAGCTCATTTACACTCAGGGTAACTATTGAAAGATATGAATTTAGTGCCATTGTATTGCCTGTAAAGTGACTGTTACTGTATATTGTCTGTGTTCCTTTCTGGTCTGTGTTACTTTTAGGCTCTCTCTTTGCTTAGAGAACCCCTTTCAATATTTCTTGTAGGGCTGGTTTTCTCTTTGCAAATTCCTTTAGTTTTTGTTTGTCCTGGAGAGTTTTTATCTCTTCTTTTATTTTCAAGGACAGCCTAGGTGGATATAGGATTCTTGGCTGCATATTTTTCTCATTTAGTGCTCTGAATATATCCTGCCAGTCCTTTCTGGCCTGCCAGGTCACTGTGGATAGGTCTGTTGCCAGTCTCATGTTTCTACCATTGTAGGTTACAGGTCTCTTCTCCCGAGCTGCTTTCAGGATTTTCTCTTTGTCTCTGAGACTCATTAGTTTTACTATTAGATGTTGGGGTGTTGACCTATTTTTATTGATTTTGAGAGGGGTTTTCTGTGCCTCCTGGATTTTGATTCCTGTTTCCTTCCCCAAATTCGGGAATTTCTCTGCTATAGTTTGCTCCAGTATACCTTCTGCCCCTCTCTCTCTTTCTTCTTCCTCTGGGATCCCAATTATTCTAATGTCGTTTCGTCTTATGGTATCACTTATCTCTCGAATTCTGCCCTCGTGATCCAGTAGTTTTTTATCTCTCTTTTTCTCAGTTCTTTATTTTCCATCATTTGGTGTTCTATATCGCTAATTCTCTCTTTTGCCTCATTTATCCTAGCAGTTAGAGCCCCCATTTTTTATTGCACTTCATGAATAGCCTTTTTGATTTCGACTTGGTTGATTTTAGTTCTTTTATTTCTCCAGAAAGCGTTTCTCTAATAACTTCCATGCTTTTTTCAAGCCCAGCTAGTATCTTTGAAATCATCATTCTGAACTCTAGGTCCAACATCTTACTAATGTCCGTATTGATTACCTCTCTGGCAGTCAGTGCTGCCTCCTGTTCTTTTTGTTGAGGTGATTTTTTCTGTCTTGTCAGTTTGTCCAGAGAATAGATGAATGAGAGAACAAAATGCTAACAGGATAACAATGTCCCCAGAAAATATACACTAAACAAATCAGAAGAGACCTGAAACCGGGGGAAAAGAAAGGGAAAGAAAGAAAAAAGAAAAAGAAAAAGATAAAAACAAACAAAAACAAAACAAAACAAAGAAAACAGAATATTGTCAAATATGATCAGGTTGGTGCATAGATCAGTGCCACACACTAGATTTTGGGCATATCTTGGTCTTTTAGAAGAAAGTGCCTCCCAAAATTTTAAAGAAAGAAAAACTTATATATGTACAAAAATAAGGATTAATATGATGAAGGGATGGAATATGACTGTAAAGATGAAAATTATAAAAGATTCTATAAAAGGAATTGATAAGATAAGAAGTTTGTTAAAAAAAGAAAGAAGAGGATTTAAAAAAAAGAAAAACAGGTAGAGAATGTGATCAGGCAGGAGACTAGAACAAAGCCATACGCTAGAGATTTAGGGTATGTTTTGATCTGTTAGAAGAAACTGTATCCCAAAATTTTAAAGAGAGAATAACTTATATATATATCTATATATACCAAAAGAAGGGTTACTACTATGAAGGGATAGAATATGAGTCTAAAAATGAAAAATATAAAGATTCTTTTAAAAAAGGGATTGATAAGATGTTGGTTGAAAAAGGGAAAAAGAAAAATTCAAAAAAAAGAAAGAAAAAGAAAGTTAAAAAAAAATTAAAAGACTAAAGAATCATGGGGAAAAAAGCCATGAATTCTATGTGCAGTATTCCCCTAGTGCTGGAGTTCTGCCATTCTCATTGATCGGTAAACTTGGTCTGGCTGGCTGTTCTTGCTGATCTTCTGGGGGTTGTGCCTGTTGCCCTGGTTCCCAAATGTCTTTGCCGGAGGTGGAATTGCCCCGCCATTGCCCAGTCTGGGCTAAGTAATCTGCTCGGGTTTGCTCTCGGGAGCTTTTGTTCCCTGCAAGCTTTCTGTACAGCTTTGGAGGAGGAGAGTAAAAATGGTGGCCTCTCAGTCTCTGCCCCCCAGGAGCCGAGAACTCGGGGCCCCACTCCTCAGTGTGCCCCAGAGAAAAGCAATCAATCATTCCTTTCTCCCTGGTCTCCGGCCACACTCCACGCTTACCCGGCCTGCAATGGAGCGTCTCTATCTCTGGCACACAACCCCATGTGGAGTCTCCAAACCCAGCAGATCCCTGCGGTGCGCTCCCGCACCGCTCCTCCTGGGGCAGGAAGGGGAATCTCCCCGGATCTGCCACTTGTTGGATCCCTGCTGGAGGAGCAGTGGCCCGACTGTGCCACGGATCACAGTTTATGGCAACCCCGAGCTGAGAGCCCGCGCCTGGGGCTCCGCCTCTGCAGCCGGCTTCCCCGCTCCGATACCTGGGAGCTCTGCCACACTCAGGCACCCCCGGTCTTTCTGTGACCCCGAGGGTCCTGAGACCACACTGTGCCATGGGGGTTCCATCCCCCGCTTAGCCACTGGAGCGACGTCCCTCAGCGCAGCCAACTTCTAAAAGTTCTGATTTTGTGCTCTGCTGGTCTATCACTTGCCGGAAGCAGCTGACGGAGGCCCCCTCCCCTGCCAACTATCCTCCCAAATATCACCTCGGATTCACTTCTCCGCACGTCCTACCTTCCAGAAAGTGGTTTGCTTTTCTGGTCAGAGAGTTGTTGCTATTCTTTTCTTCGATCTCCTGTTGAGTTCATAGGTGTTCAGAATGGTTTGATCCCTATCCAGCTGAATTCCTGGGACCAGATGAAATCCATGTCTCCTACTCCTCCGCCATCTTGCTGCTCTCACCCATGATATAGTATTTTTTTATGTATTGTTTGGGTATTATTTGCTAATATTTTGTTGAGAATTTTTGCATATATGTTTATGGGAGATATTGGTCTTAGTTTTCCTTTCTTATGTCTTGGTATGGTTTTTGGTAATAGGGTAATGTTGGCCTCATGAATGAATTGGGAAATGTGTACTCTGCTTTGATTCTTTGAAATAAATTATAGAAAATTATAGTTTTTGTCTTGACTGTTTGGTAGAATTCACAGTTGACCCATTGGACCTGGTGCTTTCTGGTTTGTCAGGTTATTATTGATTCAATTACTTTAATAGGTATACACCTATTCATATTATAGATCTTTCCTTGTGTGAGTTTTAGCAGGTTGTGTATTTCAAGGAATTGATTCATTCACCTAATTTATCAAATTTGGGCATAGATTTGTTCATAGTATTCCTTTATTATCATTTTAATGTCCATGAGATCATTTTTGATGACCTTTCATTACTCATATTAGTACTTTGTGTTTTTTCTTTCTTTCTTTCTTTCTTTCTTTCTTTCTTTCTTTCTTTCTTTCTTTCTTTCTTTCTTTCTTTCTTCCTTCCTTCCTTCCTTCCTTCCTTCCTTCCTTCCTTCCTTCCTTCCTTCTTTTCTTTTCTTTTCTTTCTTTCTTTCTTTCTTTCTTTCTTTTCTTTCTTTTCTTTCTTTTTTTTTTCTTTCTTATTTAGTTAACCTGGTTAGAGGTATATCAGTTTTACTGATTGTTTATGAGAACCAGCTTCTGGTTTCAGATATTTCTCTACTGATTTTATGTTTTCAGTTTTATTGACCTCAGTTCTCATTTTTATTATTTCCCTTTTGCTTACTTTGGATTTAATTTGCTCTTCTTTTTCTAGTTTTCTAAGGTAGCTTAGGTTATTTCTTTCAGGTATTTTATTTTTTATCTACTATGTGAATTCAGTGCCATAAATTTCTTTCTAATCATTTCTTTCACTACATTCCTCAAATTTTAATAAGTTGTATTTTATTTTCATTTAATTCCAAATATTGTTTAAATTCTTCTATGACTTCTTCTTTGACCCATGCATTATTTCAAAGGGTAGTGTTTAATCTCCAAGTATTTGGGGATTCTCCAGCCATCTTTCTGTTATTGATCTTTAGTTTAATTCTGTTGTGTCCTGAGAGTATACTTTGTATGATTTCTGTTCTTTTAAATTTGTTAAGGTTTGTTTTATGACCTGGAAATGTGGTCTGTCGTGGTGAATGTTCTGTGTAATATTGGGAACAATGTATATTCTGTTATTGTTGGATGAAGTATTCTGTGTCAAGTATATCCAATTGATTGATGGTGCTGTTCAGTTCAACTGTGTCCTTACTGATTTTCTGCCTGCTGGATCTGTCCATTACTGATTGAGGGGTGTTGAAGTCTCCCAACTGTAATAGGGGATTCATCTATTTTTCTTTGCAGTTCTATCAGTTTTTGCTTCACATATTTTGATGCTCTGTTGTTAGGTTCATACACATTAAGGATTGGTATATCTTCTTGGAGAATTGACCCCTTTGTTCTTATGTAATGTCTCCCTATATCCGTAACAGTTTTCCTTGTTCTGAATTCTGATTTGTCTGGAATTAATATAACTACTCCAGCTTTCTTTTGATTACTTTTAGCATGGTATTTCTTTCTCTATCTCTGTTTCTTTAAAGTATGTTTCTTGTAGATAATACACAGTTGGGTCTTATTGATTTGTCCACTCTGACAGTCTCAGCCTTTTAATTGGTATACTTATATCATTGACATTTAAAATGATTATTTATAGAATTGGTTTAATAGCTATTACATTTATTGTTTACTCTTTATTGCCCTGTTCTTTGTTCCTCTTTTTGACTTACTTTGTTTTTTTATCTCTGATTTTAATTGAACATTTTATATTATGCCATTTTGTCTCCTCTCTTAGCATATCAATTATAGCCTTGTTTCCTTACCTTTTTCAATGGTCACCCTAGAGTTTGCAATGTAAATTTATAACTAATCCAAGTCCACTTTCAAATAAAACTGTACCACTTCACACATAGTGCAAGTATCTTGTAATAGAATATTCCCAGTCCCCTTTTTCCATCCCTTATAACACTGCTGTCATTAAGTTCACTTAGTCATAACCCATAATTACTCAATACCTTGTTATAATTTTGAACAAATTATTATCTCTTAGATAGGTTATGAATGAGAAAAATAAAATATTTTACCTTCAATTATTCCTTATTCAACAGTCCTTCTTTATTTATGTAGTTCTAAGTTTCTGACTTCAATCATTTTCTTCCCTCTGAAGAACTTCTTTTTAACATTTCTTTCAAGGTGGGTCTACTGATGACAGATTTCCTAAATTTTTGTTTGAGAAAGTCTTTATTTCTCTACTTTTGAAAATATAATTTCACTGGTTATAGAATTTAGGTTGGTGGGTGTTTTTCTTCCAACACGCTATTCTGTTTTTGCATGAATAATTTTTAAAAAGAAATTTGATGTAGGGGCACCTGGGTGGCTCAGTCATTAGGCCTCTGCCTTCCCCTCAGGTCATGATCCCAGGGACCTGGGATCGAGCCCCGCATCGAGCAGGGAGCCCACTTCTCCCTCTCCCTCTGTCTGCTGCTTCCCATACTTTTACTAGCTCTCTGTCAAATAAACAAATAAAATCTTTAAAAAAAAAAAAAGAAATTTGATGTAATTCTTATCCTTGCTCCCCTATAGCTAAGTTGTTTCTCCTTCCCACTCCAACTCCCTATCCCCAGCTTTTTTCAAGATATTCTTTGTCTTTGATTTTCTGTTTTGAATATTGCATGTCCCCATATAGGTTTTTTTTCTTTCCTTTTTTTAAAAAAATTATCCTGTGCTTTGTGTTCCCTGAGCTTCCTGAATCTTTGGTTGGTTGTCTATCATTAATTTTGAAAATTTCTCAATCATTATTACTTCAAACATTCCTTTTTTCCTCTTTTTTTTTTCTTTTCTTTCTTTTCTTTTTGGTATTCCTATTACATGGGCGTTACATTATTTGTAATTGTTCTGTAATTCTCGATATTCTGTTATGTTTTTTCATTTTTTTTTCTCCTTTACACTTTCATTTTTGGAAGTTTTTAGTGACACTGTTTCAAGCTTAGTGATTCTTTCCTTAACTGTGTCCAGTTTATTGATGAGTCCATCAAAGGGCATTCTTCATGTCTGTTTTAGGGTTTTTAACTTCTGTCATTTCCTTTTGATTCTTTCATAGAATTTCCATCTCTGTGTTCATAATATACAGGAATGCATATTGTAAATTTCTTATGCTAGAGCTCTTAGCATATTAATCATAGCTGTTTTAAATTCCAGTATGATAATGCCAAAATTTTTGCTGTATCTGAGTTTGAATCTGATGCTTGCTCTGTCTTTTTCAAACTGTGTGCTTTGTCTCTTAGTATGTCTTGTATTATTTTGTTGAAAGCTGGACGGTGTATTGTGTAAAGGGAACTGAGATAAACAGGCTTTTAATATGAGATTTTGTATTTATTTGGCTAGGCTGTGTTTGCTGTAGTTATAGGAGTGAAAGGCTAAAATTTTCTTCTGCTGTCCTTGTTATATTTTTTCCCCTTTTTCCCTTTTGTTTTTGGGTTTCCTTAGAGAATTCTTTCTAATTAAGGTCTGGTACATGATGTCCATTTTATTGTAATTCTCTGTTATTGAGCTGGAGCCTCATTAATGTTATGCTGAATTTTGGGGAGAAGGGAAATGTTTTATAGGCCTTTGATTTGGTCTCAATCTTTTATTGAAACTGTTCTCCTAGGATGTGGACTTTATTTTCTATTATTTTATTTATTTTTTATTATTATGTTCAATTAGCAACATATAGTACATCATTAGTTTTTGATGTAGTGTTCATTGATTCATTAGTTGCATATAACACCCAGTGTTCATCACAACATGTGCCCTTATTAATACCCATCACCTGGTTTCCCCATCACTTGGTTTCCCCATCCCCCCAACCCCCCTCCTTTCTGTAACCCTCAGTTTGGTTCCCGGAGTCCAGAGTCTCTCATCGTTTGTTTTCCCTCCCTTTCCCTGTGCTCTTCTGTGCTATTCCTTATGTTCCACAAATGAATGAAACCATATGATAATTGCCTTTCTCTAATTGACTTATTTTGCTCAGCATAATACTCTCCAGTTCCATCCACGTGGATGTAAATGGTAAGTATTCATCCTTTCTGATGGCGAGTAATATTCCATTGTATATATGAACCACATCTTCTTTATCCATTTATCTGTTGAAAGACATCTTGGCTCCTTCCACAGTTTGGCTATTGTGGACATTGCTGCTATGAACATTGGGATGCAGGTGCCCTTTCATTTCACTACATCTGTGTCTTTGGGGTAAATACCCAGTAGTGCAATTGCTGGGTCAGAGGATAGTTCTATTTTTAACGTCTTGGGGAACCTCCATACTGTTTTCCAGAGTGGCTGCGCCAGCTTGTATTCCCACCCACAGTGTAAGAGGGTTCCCCTTTCTCCACGTCTAGGATGTGGACTTTAAAAATCCTTCTCCCACTTCACACATTTTTCCTTCCCACTTAGGTAATACAGGAAGCCTAGAGGGGGCTGGAATTAGGTATTTTCTTTCCCAGATTGGTTAGGCTCTGGGAAAATTGCAGTTGGTTAGGCTTTGGTAAAATAGTTTCCTTTGAGGGTAGGCCTTTTAAAGATGAATTCTCTTAGTATACTTCAGAATGGCTACTCTTCCCTCCCCTTGATGGGAGCATGAGAAGATTTTTCTTTATTGTGAGAACCTGGTCAGACTTCTGGGGGTGCAACTCATGAAAATACAGGATTTCTAGTAGGACTGGGCTCTCCTTAAGTTTTTAACTATAAAGCTCATCTACACTGACACCACCAGCAATTTGTTAATCACAACTTAAGTTTTCCAATCCTGTAGTGGCTTCAGTGGCAGTTTCTGCTCCAGGAATGTTCCCAGTAAGTTCTGTTTATCCATATCCACCTGTTTGTCTCTCCACTTTTTGGGACAGTCATTTGTCCCATGACTGAATTCTCTCATGAATTGAAGAAAAGTTGTCGATTTTCAGTTTATTTAGCTTTTTTTTTCATTTTTAAAAAGATTTTATTATTTATTTATTTATTTGACAGAGAGAGAGAGAGCGAGAGCAGGAACACAAGCAGGAGGAGTGGGAGAGGGAGAAGCAGGCTTCCCACTGAGCAGGGAGCCCAACGCGGGGCTTGATCCCAGGACCCTGGGATCATGACCTGAGCTGAAGACAGACACTTAACGACTGAGCCACCCAGGCGCCCTTTTTTTTTTTTTTTCATTTTGGTGAAAGCACGGACACCTTTCAAGCTGTTTAGGTGCTGGAATGGAAACCAGAAGTCGCCATGTTGTCTTTTGAGTTCTAGGCAGTATATTGAACTAAAACAACTTTTTTTTAACATTATGTCATGAAATTTATACTATTTATTTCATTGGGTCATCAAAGAATTATGAAATGACTCACATACTATCATAAAATGTTTAGTTATTAGGAAAATATGGTGTTAAGTGGCAACATTTCTTTTTCTCTACCTTCTACCACAATGAGCAGAAACATTACCCTTGACATCTTTGAGGTCACATTGTTGGCAATGTTGCCTAATTTTTATCTAACCTGATGAATTATGTGGGTGTAGTACACCATAATTTTTACTAAAGTGTTTCAAATCCGTCTCTGCAAAGTACACTTTTTTTTTTTTTTTTTCCTTTTTGGTGGATCTGATACATTGAAGAAAACACTGTTATTTCTGTGTCTGTTCACTCCTAGGATGAACTTTAAGTTTCCCTTAATCAGTAAAAATTGTCCTAAATAATGGATTCTTTTTATGCCAAACTTATATCTACCTTTACATTGCTTTCCTCTTGGTGGTCTCTGTGAGACTGTAGGGACAGGTGGCGTTTTGTTCCCCTTGTTTTGATTTTGGCAATGGCTGGCTGTCGTATCATTTAGAATAGGATACTTCCATAATGCAAGCTCCTGTTTGTGCCTTGCTGGAAAGTCACTTTCACAATCTAGGACACCACAGAGGTTTAATTAATGTCCTTTACTAGTTCTCTCAACTGATTACTGTTAACTTTTGATAATTACCTCAAGCAATTTTCCCTTGACACTTATATTTGCAGTGTGGTAGGCAATCATATTACTCTTGGTGTCACTCTGCTCCCTCATCATTGATTCACCCATTGAGTTTAAAGATATTTTGTTTTTAATTGTCTCATTGCATATCCTATTTTTTTTCTCTTTTATTTTGATGGGAGCTTCTCTGTGGTTCCATTATTACATTTTTAAATAGCTGTCCTATAGCCTGTTCATTTTTTTTTTTTTTCAGATATCACTGATGCTCTTACTGAAACTTTACAATATCTAGCTTAGTGAAATAATGTGTCTTCTTTATTCAGTTTTTGGTTTTATTTTACTTTGTTTCTTTTTTTGTTATTGAAGTAGAAGTACATCTGAGTTAAGAAATCGGAGTATAGAGTAGGCAGTCTGTTTATATGAGTAAAAAAAAGTGATTTATATTTATTATTTTGGTGAATAAAATTCAGATAAATGGGTTTTATTTTTATCTTAATACAGAGAAACATTTGGCATGGCAATCTTTTAAGAGCTGTGATCATTTGGTACATGTTAAACATACTTTAAATTCTCAGGCTGCTATGCTTAAATAAATACTCTGTGATTTCCCTTGAAAAGAGTTCCCAAAAGGTAATAAATTTTGACTATAAAAAGAACCCTATCACTAAAGCGCTAATCTTATTGTTACCTTGCTTTTTTAAATCTCTACTACCAGAGTAGATTTAGAAAGAAATTTTCTATTCCTAGCCCTTTCAAAACATAAACAAATGCTGACCCTGAATATAAAATTATTTTCATAATTTGGCTTTTGAAAGTGGTAGGGAATATTTTGTCGCTTTTGTTGTGTTGGTGGGGATGAGAATAGAGAACTTTCTTTCCTGTTTTTTTTTTTTTTTATTCAGTTTACTTTCGGTTTTAGATCTTGTTTTCCTCTTCTCATATGTATTGATTCAATCTTATTTTTAAAATATATTGAACGTAAACATATTTCTGAAATCAAAGGTATACATCAAGTTACTGGGAGGAGCATTACTCCCTCTTTTGTATCTTTATCCCGTGTCTCCTATGTTTTGTAGATAATCAGTGTTCTTGTTTTCTTTTTTTTTTTTTTTAAAGATTTTATTTATTTATTTGAGACAGAGAGAATGAGAGACAGAGAGCATGAGAGGGAGGAGGGTCAGAGGGAGAAGCAGACTCCCTGACGAGCAGGGAGCCCGATGCGGGACTCGATCCCGGGACTCCAGGATCATGACCTGAGCCGAAGGCAGTCGCTTAACCAACTGAGCCACCCAGG
>NW_028016235.1:0-736 GCF_054177405.1 Leptonychotes weddellii
AAAAAAAAAAAAAAAAGGGAAGAAGATAGCAGGAGGGGAAGAATGAAGTGGGGGAAATCAGAGGGGGAGACGAACCATGACAGACTATGGACTCTGAAAAACAAACTGAGGGTTCTAGAGGGGAGGGGGGTGGGGGGATGGGTTAACCTGGTGATGGATATTAAGGAGGGCATGTTCTGAATGGAGCACTGGGTGTTATATGCAAACAATGAATCATGGAACACTACATCAAAAACTAATGATGTAATGTATGGTGATTAACATAACATAATAATAAAAAAATAAAATACTGAAAGAAAAAAAACTATCAACACAGAATTCTTAAGACAGCAAAAATATCTTTCAAAAATGAAGGGAAAATACACACTTTCCCAGACATATACAATCACAACCTGAAAGAATTTATCACCAACAGATCTGCACCATAAGCAGAAGGGAATGAAGGCAGATGGAAACCTAGACAAAGGAATGAAGAGCATTGGAAATGGTAATTACATGCATAAGATATTTTTGTATCATTATTTACATTTCTTTAAAAGATAATTGAATGCTTAGGGAACAAATAATAATAATATAGCGGTCATAATATATGAAGAAGTAAATTATATGACAATAGTAACACAATGGCCAAGAGGCAGAAATGGGAGTATTCTGTTATAATGTTCTTATACCCCATGTAAAATGATATAATATCATGTGAAGGTAGCCTAAGATTAAGTTAAAGATGAATGAAGAC
>NW_028016236.1:0-736 GCF_054177405.1 Leptonychotes weddellii
TGAAAATGCTGTTTTACCTGAGGAACAACAGAAAAGTAGGATTTCCGGGAGGATGAATACACTAGAGCAAGCGCTCATTGTCTAAATGATACATAATATCTCTTAAGAATGTGAAAGTTTGGGGCACCTGGGTGGCTCAGTTGGTTAAGCGGCTGCCTTTGGCTCAGGTCATGATCCTGGAGTCCCGGGATCGAGTCCCACGTTGGGCTCCCTGCTCAGCAGGGAGTCTGCCTCTCTCTCTGACCCTCCCCCCTCTCATGCTCTCTATCTCATTCTCTCTCTCAAATAAATAAATAAAATCTTTAAAAAAAAAAAAAAGAATGTGAAAGTTTGTAGTAGAGCAGTTGTAAGTTATTTGCCTCATCTGTGAAGAGTTTCCTCAGTAATTATGCTCCAGTCGCCATCCATGTATCCCTGTCCATACCTGTTCCCTTTAGTTTGACAAGATAGGAAGTCCAGAGTTTTCTATGACATTAAATAAATTATTCCAGACTCTTGAACTGTATCTCCAAGATCTTATTTTCACAACTCTCTTTATTCATCCCCTCCTTGGACTTTTTCCTTCCCTCTGCCCTCACCCCTGCTGATCGCCACTGAAATGTGCTTCTGACTCCTTCCTCACTCTCTATTGTGGAAGGTACTGGAGTCCCCAGGTCGCCGCCCGCCTCGACCATCCCTGGAGCGTTTCTGAACTTTCCGCCTCCCCTGCTGCCCCAGATCCTCACCCCCCACGTGG
>NW_028016237.1:0-736 GCF_054177405.1 Leptonychotes weddellii
TTGGTTAAAATAAAAATGAGTGGGGTACCTGGGTGGCTCAGTCAGTTAAGCATCTGCCTTTGACTCCAGTCATGATCCCAGGGTCCTGAGATCAAGCCCCATGTCAGGCTCCCTGCTCAGCGGGGAGCCTGCTTCCCCCTCTCCCTCTGCCCCTTCCCCTGTTGGTGCTCTCTCTGTCTCTATTTAGCTCTCTTTCTCTAATAAATAAATAAAATCTTTAAAAAAATTAAAAAATAGGGACGCCTGTGTGGCTCAGTCAATTAAGCATCTGCGTTTGGCTCAGGTCATAATCCCAGGGTCCAGGAATCGAGTCCCACCTGGGGCGCCCTACTCAGCCAGGAGCGTGCTTCTCCCTCTGCCTGTCGTTCCCCCTGCTTGTGCTTGCACGCCCCCTCTCTCTCTCTCTGACAAATAAATAAATAAAATCCTTAAAAAAATAAAATAAATAAAAATGAGTAAAGAACAATCAAGTTCATTTCTAAAAAAAAAATTCTCCCCCAAATGAAAAGAACATCAGTAAGCTGTGTGATGACTTCAGACTAATATATAGATAATTGAAAGGGGAGCTGGGAAAAACAAAATAAAAAAAAATTTTTTTAAGAAATGATAGCCTACAGCTTTAACTGTAAAATCTGCAATTCCAAGAAGCTCAATGAACCCTACATAAAAGAAACATGAAGAAAACTACACCAAAGAACATCATAATCAAATTGCTCAAAACAAGCGATAAAAAAAA
>NW_028016238.1:0-736 GCF_054177405.1 Leptonychotes weddellii
GAGTGCTGGTTTTGAATGGGACTACTGGATAACCGGCCGGTGAGACCACCAGAGCCCCAAGCAATGAAAGGCCGGTTGGAGTGAGTTGAGAATGTCATTCAGAGGCCATGGCTTTTGTAATGAAAAAGTGGGTTTCTGTGACGGAACAATTTGATATGTCAAAATGCATTTCTTCTTCTCTCAAATGGTCAAATCCTCAGAATGCTACACGTAGAGGTTCTGTAGGCATTCTCTTGGTATAAGGAGCTTATTCTAAGAGAGCATCCACCACAGAAAGAACCCAACTACATCGGGCTATGATAGAGAACTAGCTGAGTGGAGTGGGATGTAGAGGCTGAGAGAGAAGAATTGGAATCCCTTCTGTTCTCCTTCCGCGCTGCCCGACCCTAGTTGAAGGCTTCCTCCGTTCCGAACGTCCGTTTTCTCGTTGGTTGAGTGGCAAGGATATTGATCTACCTTAGAGGACTTGAGGAAAGAGTCACTGTGACTGTGACTGTGACAGTGCAGCTTAGTGTAAGACCCAGGAAGGACTCAGTCACATGCACTCTCTTACCACGAGCCCGTTTTGTAAAGAACAATTCCTTGTGCCAATGAAGTTAGGTTTTAGCCGAGGCGTTTCCTATCTCTTCAGTCATCAGAAACATAATAGTTGCTGGATTCAGATGGACTTTGGGGGTTATTTCCAGCAGAAATAGGAAAATTTGGCACAGTCGGCCAACTCGGTAGTACCAAACCG
>NW_028016239.1:0-736 GCF_054177405.1 Leptonychotes weddellii
TTTTTCTTGTTAGCTCAATCTATGTTATAGAATCATTCAGCTAGTTTCTGGATTTCTCTTGGGGGTAATTTTTCTTTGTATAGCTGTAGATTTGATGTGTCTATGGTAGAAAGTGAATTCAGGAAGGTCCTATGTCTCCATCCTGGACCAGAAATCCTCCAAAAGGGTCATTTAAGAAGTGTATTTAAAACATGACCTATAAATTTACTATATGCAAATGCCAAATAACACACAGGATTGCTGGTATTGTAGAGGAAAAAAATTTAAATTAAAATTTGGGTATTAGAAATTGCATATTATAAAAGGCAATCACTGTAAATTAATTTGATAAAAAATCTCTTACTACCCACACTGGAAATTAGAAGCTAAATTAATAGCAGTTTACATATATAAAGTAACATCATGTTTTGGACAGGTTCTAATATGAAAGCATTTTTATTTTAAAAAAAGATTACAGGTATGTATGTGTAAAATATATATATATATATATATATATATGATGACTAGAAAATGTTACATTTTATTTTCATAATGAAGCATTTAGTCCAATAAATTGTATTTGTGTATTATTCTTTCAGCAAATCATTGTCCTTGTGGGCATACCCATGCATTTTCAGAAATCCTCACTTAATAGTTCAACAGATGATTTTTATGACAGACATTAAGATAATTAGTAAAATCTTAATAAGTTCCACATTTAGCTATCTGATCCTTACAGGTAGAATTTTTGCTTTGG
>NW_028016240.1:0-736 GCF_054177405.1 Leptonychotes weddellii
CAGGGGGAGTGGGAGAGGGAGAAGCAGGCTCCCCGCAGAGCAGGGAGCCCGATGTGGGGCTCGATCCCAGGACCCTGGGATCATGACCTGAGCTGAAGGCAGTCGCTTAACCAACTGAGCCACCCAGGCGCCCTAAGCTATATTGCTTTTGTTGTAGCATCTGTAATGCTGTAAACGAGGTGAAAAATTAAAGTGTCTGCAGGTTTTGTGGGGCGAAAATCCTTTTGCAGTGAGAAATGTGAAAGGATTAGTAACATTTTATGTCCATTCTACAGAGAATGTATATTTATTATGTTGTTGTGGTTTTAAGAAATGTGACATTAGCATTTGCCCCAGAGTGATGAGCATGAAAATGAAGCATTTATATGGTTTATCAGTTGGGTGATTGAAGAGTTTTATCAGCTGGCCTACCCCTGTGTAGTCCTTAGTGTGGGGGCGTCTCTGAGGTTATTTCAAATTAAACTGTCAGCAGGCAGTTAACTTTGGAACAGCTGCTGGGCCTGTATTCATTACTTTTTCTCAGGGTGGGCATGCATAGCCACCCATTTCTCAGCACTCCAAGGAGCGTATGAAATGCCTAGCCCTTAAATTTTTTCATTCTAATTCATTTCTCTCTTTCCCTTTGGTTAGTTATATTTTATATTCATCCTTCATTTTTCTGCAGTATAATTTAGAAGCAGTTATTTACATAGTTCTACAACATCTATGATAAATGGCCTTTAGTTGAATGAACTTT
>NW_028016241.1:0-736 GCF_054177405.1 Leptonychotes weddellii
TAATTTTATGTTACCCTTAGGAAAACAAACGACGGATGATGCCTGGGTGGCTCAGTCGTTAAGCGTCTGCCTTCGGCTCAGGTCATGATCCCAGGGTCCTGGGATTGAGTCCCGCATTGAGCTCCTTGCTCAGTGGGGAGCCTGCTCCTCCCTCTGCTTCTGCCTCTCCCCCTGCTTGTGCTCTCTCTCTCTCTGACAAAATGAATAAATAAAATCCTAAAAAAAAAAAAAAAGGAAAACAAATGAAAGCTACTCTCACATATATGGTGCCATTTTTTCAGAATTAGATGACAAATGAATAATCTAAAACCTTCAAACCCATTCTCTGCAATAACATTGCATTTGAGAGATTTTGAAATATTGTACAGAATATTTCCATAGACTATCAGCAAAAAATAGTTGTCTATATTTTGTATAAGATTTAGACAGTATTCTATGGTAGTCAAGAAATTTTCCAAATCAGATGCTAAAGTCTCTTTCCTGTTCCCTACATAATAAAGCTTTTATAAAAGCTTAACTTAATATGATACTTTAATTTCAGTAACTTCATTTAGGAAAAGTCACTGTTACTATTTTGAAGTGATATTGATTTCCCAGTGATACACATATGATTACATTTTTATGAAATATGCCTTGCCATATGTTCTACATTTACAATGACTTAATATTACCTAATTTTCTGACTCATACACTCAAAATGATATTTGTTTTCTTCATGAAACATGTACTCTGCAAA
>NW_028016242.1:0-736 GCF_054177405.1 Leptonychotes weddellii
TCATTATAGGTTGCCAAAGTTGGCATCTCAACAGACTTCTTGAATGCCAACATATTCCAAGAGCAAAGCATGAGCAGGGAGGAGGGGCAGAAGAAGAGAGACAAACAGGCTCCCCACTGAGCAGGGAGCTAGACTCAGGGCTCATCCCAGGGTCTGGAATCATTACCTGAGCAGAAGGCAGACGCTTAACTGACTGAGCCACCTAGGTGCCCCAATATGGTCATTCTTCTTTATTAGGTAAAAATGTGCTGTGAGGAAATACATGAGTACATTTGGCTATGATAATTGATTTTGGTGTCCTATCATTATCAACACATATTTGTTAAATTATTTAATGTTTAATATGTTGTAAATAACTACACATGTTTTAATGTCCTTAAGACATGAAGTAAATTTAGTTAAAAGATAAAGATTTATGCCAGTTGGACACATACTAAGCCAGAGTATGATTAAAGAACTTGTTAAATTTTGCAAATCTGAATCAATTCAATACCTACTTTGATTCACTGAAATGGTAAAAAGAATTATCCAGAAATTACATAAAAGTTGCACCCAATGATTTTAGGTTATAAATAGTTTTTTAAATTGTGTAAACAATATTAACTGACTTGAAGTTTATACAATGTTTTTTTTTTATTCTTATGTTAATCCCCATACATTACATCATTAGTTTTAGATGAAGTGTTCCATGATTCATTGTTTGTGCATAACACCCAGTGCTCCATGCAGAATGTGC
>NW_028016243.1:0-736 GCF_054177405.1 Leptonychotes weddellii
GACATTTGCTGAGCGCTTGCTCGTGCCAGGCTCCACTCATCCCCTGTCAATGCTGGGAGGTCAGGCCTTCGTGCCTCCCTGGGACAGACCAGCAGCCCGGGGCTCAGACAGAGGCAGCCAGTCCCCAAGGTCACCCCCGTGGGAAATGATGGAGCAGGATTTGAACCCAGGCTCTCACCCTTGCCTATAAGACAAGGGGAGGAAGGAGCCCTTGTTGTACAGTAAGGTATTCCATCCTACAAGTCCCTTTGAACTGGGCGAGGAGTTAATTTACGTTTAAACACACACACACAGGCACACACGTGCTCACACACACACACACACACAGGCACGCATGTCAGGGAGGTCTCCAAGCTGCTTGGATCCATCTGACCTTCCCTTCACATTGTTCATTTGGGAAACCACAGCCCATCCGCGGCTTCTCCCAAACAGAAACGTCGTGCTGTCTCTCCCTTGAGATGCTCCCCCCGACTCCGTGTGCGGGGAGCCAAGCTTGTGCTGAGCTCTGGGGAGCTGTCCTAGCCCCGCCTGCTCAGCTGCATTACTCGGCAGGGAAGGGTGCGGGAGAGGACAGTGGCCACGACGGGCAGGTCCGTGTGCAGTCACGCCATTGCGTGGAAGGTCTTATTACCCCCACTTGTCAGTCGGGACGGGTTGGGTTTGCTGCAGGAAGAAAGAGCCCCCAAGTCTCAGTGGCTTTAAACCAGCCGGGATGCTGGCTTACTCATGCCAGGTG
>NW_028016244.1:0-736 GCF_054177405.1 Leptonychotes weddellii
GCGCCTCTGTTCAGTCCAAAGGAGTTATGGAACCCCACCTTATACACACTGCCTCCTTCACTTGGCTAGCAATTACCTGCAGCACATGTGCCCAGCATCTACCCAACAGCCACCGTCCACTTCATCCCACTCCTAACAGACCCTTATTTGGTTCAGGTCTTTCCACCTTTCCCCCTCCTGGAGCCCTGGCCCTCGGCCCTGTGACCCAGCTCCCCACTGAGATGTGAGCAGAGTCTGGAGACTTCTGGGAAAGGCTTCCTGGTCTCTAAGAGAGATACAGGAAGATCTGGTCCAGACTCCCTCTTGGCACTGTCACTGCTGGAGGTCACGGCTGAAACAGCTGTGGCCACCCAGTGGCTTTGAAGGAACTAGCTCCGAGAGATGGCAAAGATGTGTCCTTGATGATGAGGCTGTACCACAGGTTGACCAAGCCTAGACTGCCCTACCTGGCAACTCCCTGTCGTGCAAGGAACAGATTAGGACAGGTGTCCTCACTGCGGTCCCTGTATGCCCCACCCCAGCACCTCTCCCACTCTGTTGCTACTTGTTTAATGGTCTGAGTCTTTCCCACGGTCTCTGTGCCATTTGAGAGCACGACCCGGATGCCCTGCTCACCTTGTCTCCCTGGTGTCTAGCATAGGATCTGGAGCTAGTAAATCACTTAATAAATATTTGCTGAATGAATAAATAAATAATGAACACATAAATGGAGGCTTTGCCTCTTTGCAATCCCCAG
>NW_028016245.1:0-11374 GCF_054177405.1 Leptonychotes weddellii
CAAGATCTCATTCCTTTTGATGGCTGCATAATATTCCATTGTATATATATACCACCTCTTCTTTATCCAGTCATCTGTCGATGGACATCTTGGCTCTTTCCACAGTTTGGCTATTGTGGACATTGCTGCTATAAACATCGGGGTGCACGTACCCCTTCGGATCCCTACTTTTGTATCTTTGGGGTAAATACCCAGTAGTTTTGGCTCATTTTGAATTAAGTTTTCTAGACGGTGTGAGGAAGAGGTCCTCCAGCGCCATTCTTCTGCCTGTGAATATACAGCTCTCCTAGCTCTGTGGTTGGAAAGACTATCCTTTCCTCATTAAATTGGCTTGCCCAGAGCCAACTGACTGTGAAATGGGAGGGCTTATTTCTGGACCCTCCATTCTGTTCCACGGAGCTGGACGTCTGTCCCTGTGCCTCACTCTCGCCGTTGCGATGGCTTTGTAGGAAGTTTTACAATTAAGAATTGTGATTCCTCGGACTTTATTCCTACTCCTCGGGATTGTTTTGGCTGCTCAGCATCCCCTGCAATTCCGTAGACATTTTAGGATGAGCTTGTCAACGTCTGCAAAGAAGTCAGCTGGAATTTTGGTGGGGACTAAAGAGGGGTGCATGGCCATTTTAACATTAGGTCTTCCGGTCATGAAAGGGGACTGCATTCCCATTATGTGTCTCTCCTTTAATTAACTTCAGCATTGCTTTGTGGTTTTTAGAGTACACGTTCTATACTTCTTTGGTCCCATGTGTTCCTAGGTATTCGATTCTTTTTAGTGTTACTGTGAATGAAGCTGTTTCTCAGTTTCATTTTCTGAGCGCCACTGTACAGAAATACGATAAAATTTTACGCATTCATAGAGCCTCCTGCACTGCACTTGTGTGTTAAGTTCTCGTAACCCTTCCTCCCTTTTGTCCCCCAGTTTATTCCGTCCGCTATGATGAGATTCCTTCACACAATCTTCCTCTACGATCTCTCTCTAAAAAACCAAAAAACAAAACCAAAACAAAAAAACAGACATTACTTTCTGGTCAAATATCATTCTATTATATCAGACATGCAAGTCAGAAACTTACCTGCCGGCAAAGTCAGACTACTGCTGTTTCATGCTGTGGCCCACGCCCCCCAAATTCATACATTTGAAGAAAGACCATTTGAAGAAAATGCAGAAGCAAAAGCCACAGTATTTTTCATTCCAATGCAATGTTTATTTCCAGGATAAATGAGCAGTTACAACAAGCTAAATAATGGACCCTTTCTGAAATCATTGCTTGTATTCATCCGAGACACCCATTTCCTCTACTTTCAGGGCATGTCCTGATGATGGATACTTTCCAAGATTCTAATAATAAATTTGCAGTCTTCAGACTCTTCCTGTCCAAAGGACCGTCTCTGTCCTTTAGGCAGAGATGCAATGCTGTATTTTCCTTCAGTCACATGGGGGCATAGCGAAACACCTGAATTTACACGATCTGATCTCCCGCCCTCGCTCGCCGGCTTCTCTTTCTGGTAACATCTGACGCGTGTGCCAACTTGTGCGGATGTACAGATGAGATGCAATTACCCTCAGCCAGCTGGAAGGACTGGGGGACAGCACCCCACAAATTACCAATAATGGATGCTCACCCGTCACCCTGGTCTGAGGAGAATACTGATTCTACCACGTCATGAGAAGCAATTTCTGGTGTCAAGTGAGGCAGAGGAGCGTGAGTTTTCCTAAACTTTCTCCCTATACTTTCAACGTCTGTACGCAGCTCCTCAGAATGGATTTCCAGGAGGTCGCTGGAGACATCCCCAAGTTTATGACAGGACGGTTAGAAAGACCAGCCGAAGGGGTTCTTAATTGAAACTATAAAGTCGCCAGATAAAAGTGCTCAGCGACATGCAGCTGTGCTGGGTAGGCTGTTTGCAAAGCAGCTCCGTGCTCACAGTTGTTCAACTACCGACTTACGTCACGGGCATCTGAGGGTGCCCGTGTATCCAGGGAAGGGCTAGCGCACCTCCTCTAGAAAGCTGCACTTGGAGCTGAATCCCTCGAGCATCTGAACAACGACATCAGGTCTGCTCGCACCTTTCCCCACCCTCCTCCCTGAGCTCCTTCCAGACAGGGCGCTAAGTACCAGCACGGTTATAACTCCAGGTACACCCACCTCCATGCTCTGGAGACACACGGGGCAACTGTGATGTGAATGACCTTGCACAGATGTGAAGCTACTGTGTCTCCTCTGAGACGTCTTTTTCTTGAACCCCCTCCTCCCTCCTCCATCTCCTCACCCCCACATCCACTGTCATTATTTACGGACATATCTCTCCAAACATAAACTTCAGTTCACATTCTCTCTCCTTTAAACAGAAGGTGGCATACTATTCATGCTGTTCTGCACATTGTTGTTATTTTTATAACTCTCTAATTTAGCAAGAAGAGAGACCCCCCCCCGCCCCGCCTCACCAGGAGAGACTAGTCCATTAACCGGGTTTCTTCTGATGGATATTTGGGTCATTTTCAATCTTTTAAACTTAAGGCTACAATGAATAATTTGGCATGTATGTTATTTTGTGTGTGTGCGAGGCTATCTGAGGGATCATTCCCAGAAGTGGAATTGGCGGGTGAAGGAGCGAATGCAGTTATAACCGGGGTAGAGAGCCCCACATCCTCCTCCATCAATGGGGGGCCGTTTGCCAATCTCTGCTCCCTCCCATTGACACACTGAGGCAGAGAGGTGGTGGCGTCTGGCCCCCATGAAGACAACAAGGGATGCATTATCTGAACAAAACTTAAAAACCAATAATAAAACCAAATAAAAACTGGCATGCTACTTTTCGGCACCGTGACTTGGAAATTCACAGTCAATGATAAAATACTCCCCGCAAAAAATCTTTGATTGGTCTAAATTCTCAATGATCACTGCAGTGACTATTGGGTTTTAATCATCTACGTGTGATCTTTTTTTTTTTTTAAGATAGTATTCATTCGACAGAGAGAGCGCAAGAAGGGGGAGCAGAAGAGGCAGAGGGAGAAGCAGGCTTCCTGCGGAGCAGGGAGCCCGATGCGGGGCTCGATCCCAGGACCCTGAGATCATGACTTGCGCCGAAGGCAGACGCTTAACCGACTGAGCCACCCACGCGCCCCTACATGTGACTTTTGCATCCTATCTACGTGGAAGTTGATGTGGAGAGCTCACGGTCACAAGGTCACACAGTTGGCCTCCTCAGACTCAGTCGCTGGTGCGGAGGATTGAGAGCAGAAGGTCCCCAGAGGCAGTGGGAGAGGGTCGGGGGGCTCATAACACAGCCCTGTCTGCAGCCCCCGGCCCTGCACACGCCTGCACTTCAACAGTAGATTCACCGCAGGCTCGGAGAGTGCCCTGAGTGTACAGATGAAGAAACATACGAAAAACCCAGACCCCTAAACACAAAGGACAAACTGGGGGTTGCCAGAAGGGAGATGAGGAGGGGCGGGCAAGATGGGGAAGGGGGTGAAGAGGTACATATGTGCAGTTATAAAATAAATAAGTCACGGGCATGAAAAGAACACAGTCAGTCATAGTGTAATAACGTGGTGTCACGACTGCATGCATCATGATGAGCGTGGAGTAGAGTACAGAACTGACGGGTCCCCATGCTGTGCCCCGTGTGTCAACCATACGTCGCTTAAAAAAAAAAGATCAAGAAACAGGACCGGAGTTACTTCAATCCGATCCTTCCACGTGATCACGTAAAGCTTCTATTTGCATTTAAACTTTAAAATTTGCAGAAGTTAGTCTTAAAAACTGCAACAGTAACTGCATATTATTATTTGTTACTGTGACAGACCAATATGTAGGTTTTTTTTGAAAATTGTTAATGAAATAAAAAAAAGCATTAGGCCATTTGTTGAACTGTAGCGGTAATGTTATTTTATGTGCCTTGTAATCTTTTTTTACTGGTCTGATTCATTATGTATGTGAAGTTCAAGAAAAGAAAAAGATAACTGCATTTCTTTCTGGACATACAATGACTCCACGTTGATTCTAATTTTACTGAGAATAATTCATAGAGAAGGGGAGGAGGTATGGAATACGGTCTGCTCTGGGTGTCCACATATGTCTGCTATTTACTCCGCCCCAGCATTATGCATGGGGGACCCCAGTAAGCTCGTGGAAGGATTCTGTCATTACGCCATAGGAAGGCGGCTAGGTAATGCCACCTACGTCAGTGTTGGCTTACGTCGTGTTCCTCTCCAGTGAGGGCGAGGATTTCTTCCAGTGCTGCAGAGTCCCTTACACTTCCTCTCGTTCTCTAAGCCTGGGACACTAGCTCTTCAGTTCTTTTAATTATTCCCTCAGCTCGTTTCCTTCTGGGGGAGTTTCACTCGATAAATCTCCCACCCAGGATGATATGCAGAACAATGCCATACTTTCCACGGCTGATCACGGAGTGAAGACCAAGACCGTCTGCTCCCTGGTTCTGGACACTCTGCTTCTATGAATACAGCCTCAACATCCATTTTTTAAAAGATTTTATTTATTTATTTGACAGAGAGAGACACAGCGAGAGAGGGAACACAAGCAGGGGGAGCGGGAGAGGGAGAAGCAGGCTCCCCGCAGAGCAGGAAGCCCGACGCGGGGCTCGATCCCAGGACCCTGGGATCATGACCTGAGCCGAAGGCAGACGCTTAACCCACTGAGCCACCCAGCTGCCCCATCAACATCCATTTTTTAAAAGATTTTATTTATTTATTTGAGAGAGATTGAGACCATGAGCAAGGGGGTAGGGATAAGTTGGGGGTGGGGGAGGGGCAGAGGCAGAGGGAGAAGCAGGCTCCCCGCTGAGCAGGGAGCCTGATGCAGGACTCGATCCCAGGACCCCAAGATCATGACCTGATCTGAAGGCAGATGCTTCACCGACTGAGCCACCCAGATGCTCCACCAACATCCACTTTTAAAAGCTTCCCCAGCTACTGACTGATACTAAGTTTAGAGTCAATCTAACCTCTTAATTCCTTTGGGTAATGACCTCATTTAGCTACCCACCCACATTTCTGTACGTGTGGACACAGTACACTGTTTCAAGCTCACATTTCATTTTATTAGGTTCACGCCATCATTCCAGCTTGTGGAGATTATTTTGGTTTTTGCCGTAGACACCTGCAGTAACTCCCAAGGCTTTCAGTATGGCGGTGATGGCAAATTCGAATAGTCAGAATCATCTGTCCTTATTCTGATCACACACACACCAAAATCCCACGAAATCGAGCAGTGAGTGTCAAAGCCAGAACGTTGTGGCCGACAAGGAGGTATCTCCCATCATCCTGCATTATCACATTAACGAGACTCGCCTATAGGAGGGCCTTGGCACACTTCTTGCTATTTTATCATTATTTAGGAAGAAATATATGTTCATTATAGAACATTTAGAAGGTACAGAAAAACATGAAGGAGAAAATAAAATTCTCCTTTCAGAGAAGACACTTAAACATTTTAGGGTCTTCTTTATAATATATATCTGTGCTAAAACAGAGTGGCTCCTTGCCACATGGGGCCGAGCACTTAAAAATGTGCTTGTCCAAACGGAGACGTGCCCTAAGTATAAAATACACACTGGAGTTTGAAGACTCAGCATGGAAAATGGAAAATGGAAAAATCTCATTAATAGTCATCTATATTGATTACATGTTGAAATAAATTTTTTTGACATATTGGACTACGTTATATTATGAAATTAACTTGAGGTGTTTCCTTTTACTCGTTTTATTTGGCTGCTAGAAAATTTAAAATTGTATATGTGGCTCACATTATAGTCCTGTTGAGCACTGCTATGTATTTTCTGTACATTAGACCTTCATGCTTTGACTACATCTCAAGGGTCCTGAAGATCTGTGACGTGGTTGGGTCTTTCATGCTCTACCTGATCACACATCCTAGAGGAAGCAACTTAGTGGGAAAATGTCTGACAGCTTCTGAGGACGCACCTCACCACCATCCTAGCCCCTGTGATGCTGGTGGAGCTAAGTCCACACCCGGCTCAGGGATCCACATGCAGAGTCATCCACCTGCCACTGGGCATGGGACCCAAAGCAGGGCAGTTCCCGTGAGCGCCTGGATTTCTATCTACAACTGCTGGAGAAGAAATGTGCTCTTCCTACCGCAGTGGCCCGTAGAAGCAAAGTCCACATCTGCTAGTGACTGTTCCTCACCACACACAGAGATCGGCTGCCTAGGAAGGAAGCACACGGAGAGGGAAGCAGTGCAAGAGATGGATGGGGACAGACCCCCTTGTTTGGGCACCTGGATCCAGCAGTGCTCAAGACTGGAAACCTCTGGGCTTTTCAGTTACAAGAGTCAGTATATTCTATTTCCACCCTCCCCCGCTTAATTCTGTTTCAGTCGGGTTCTGTCACTTGCAACCTGGAGGGGTTTGACCGGTGTGTGCGCTAGGAGTTTTGTGTGTGGGACCAAGTGACTCAGGTGCTGAGAGCCTGGCATTGGCCCAGCGTCTGGAACTCATTGGCATGGTCATTCTCGATCTTTCCAACTGTGGGATGAACTCTGACGTAACAGGACCTTTATTTCTTGGGAGTATTATCCCCCCTGCGACATGCCTACCATGCCCCGAGTCCACTGCCATGGGGCCAGTATGAGAAAGAAGTGTTCTCATAGGTTGTATTTTACGCAGGTGTTGATTGTTATCCGCACAGCTAGGAGCTGCAGAAGAGATCAGGGCCTGTCCCTTGACTGAGCCAAGGCTCCTTTTTCTCTTTCCTGGTGGCTGTCCAGCCATCCCCGCGTGTCTGGGTCTGTTGGAGGTCACGCTGTCTGTAAATACTGCTTATGACGGCTTCACTTGCAGGTGTATTTTTTTTTTAAGATTTTATTTATTTATTTGAGAGAGAGAGAAGTAGAGACAGTGAGAGAGCACAAGCAGGGAGAGTGGGAGAGGGAGAAGCGGCTCCCCACAGAGCAGGGAGCCCGATGCGGGGCTCGATCCCAGGACCCGGGATCATGACCTGAGCTGAAAGCAGACACTTAAACTACTGAGCCACCCGGGCGCCCCCCGTTTTTTAAAGATTTTATTTAGCAGGTGTATTGTGAACACCTTCCCACGCCAAAACCATTTGCAAATGTAATTTGTAATGACGGATGAGACTCAGTTATAACAACACAGTATCACTTCTACCTCCTCTACCCATAGAGCTGGGGAGAGTGTTTCTTAATATCCAGTCGGACTTTTGGCTTTGCAATTTATTGCTTCAATGATTCCTGAGTGTTAACAGTGGTTCCTGAGATTCCCACTTTCAGATTTCAAGTTTAAGATCAGTTTTTCTAAATGATTAATTGTAACTTGAAACTGTGATATGTTAACCTGTGGGGTACAGAGTTTGATGTGGATAGCTATGTCCACACACACACACACACACACACACACACACACACAGAATGTACGTACAATTCTATTGATTCAGTATTTACTCAAATCAACTTTCCAGTTGGCTTTGTTTTACTTGTAATGCAATGACAGTGCTGTGTTAAAATCTCTCAGGACTAAGGGCGGTGCAAGTGGATTTGGAGGAGGGCTTCTGTTTCTGTCCGTAGATAGAGATCAGCCACCGACTTCCAAAATCATTCCGTAGAAACACACAACCGAAATAAAAATCTGCCTTGTTGTGCACACACAGTCTCAAACCCAGTATCCCGGGCCCTTCCTCCCATCTAGAAAGCCACAGCCATAACTGTGCTAACTGGGTCATTTGAAGCCCAATTGTGATTCTGGAAAATTGTTTAGAAATCACTCATGAACTTGAGCACCCACTCTATTTTAGGCAATGTGCAAGATTTTAGTTCCTCTTTGTATACCAAATAAGTTTTGTTCCTATATTATATAACACTATTTCGTGTCTCGTTTCATGACTGTTACACATTTTACTGTTGATTTAACCTCTCAGTTTAAATGGCTTCTCCCCGGATCCACACAGTGGACCAGGAATCAATGCTCTTTGCAATTTGAACACTGTGCCTCCGGCCACAGTGTTACCTGACTCCGTGCAATGCCCTGGCTGTGAATATAACCTTGGCAGTCACACGGTCATGTCTTCTATTTAATAAATAACCAACAACTATTTAGTGAGGCCCTTATATGTGTGCGGCACTATTTTGGGGGAACCTTGAGCAAGTATCACAAGTCATTCATTCTGTGGCATTTAGTGTTTGTCAGATTCCAGCCCAGACGGCAAGGGTCCCCGGGTGCAGGTGTGCGGGCTGCATCTCCTGAGGGGAAGGTGCAGGGGGAAACTGGAGGTTCTCTAAGGTCTCCTGTCATCCCAAGAACAGAGAACCATGGGGGCCAGAAGGAAGGGAAAGGACGGCTTCCCTGCGGAAGGGAGCTCCACCGGCCTCTGGCCCTCGAAGGCAGGGACCGTTCCTCATCTTTGGAGTTCACGGAGCCCAGAGAGAACAGGTCTTTGGTATTGTCAATGAATCAATGTATGAGTGGCGCACAAAATCAGGCCAGAACTACAAGTTATAACGGTGTCTCACTGTGAGCCTCAACCACGTGCCCTTCTGGAGATGGGCCCGAGGGGCCTCCCGACAGGGACAGGCTGGCTATGTCCCCAGACGGTGCGGCTCCCCGCAGAGCTCCCTACTTTCATGGCCGAGGAAGGCAGCCCCAACAGGCATAAAGTGACAGATGATGGCGGGCCGAAGTTGCAGGATAATAAGCCATAGTCTTCTAGATCAACGACTTCAGAATCTAAGAGTAATACTTGGGAAGTGGTTGAGCAGGAAAATGGGAAACGTAGAAGCAACGATTTGTGTCCAAATAAGAGTGATTCATGGGCGGCTGTTTAGTTTTAATTTCCAGCGAGCTTGCCTAATCTCATTCCTGTGCCATCAACTGAAATATTGAGTGTGACTTCATCACATTTATTCCTGGCGATATTAAATAAAACTGAAAGCTCAATAACACATTAATATGCACTTGGCGCATTGTCTGCAGCTTAATATACCTAATTTAAAAGAACTCAGACCTTGACATTTATCTTTTAATCAAGGAAAAGCAGAGCTTGGATGCATTCTCTTGAGCAAATGCATCTCCTTTAAATAAGCCCCCGTGTCTCACTCCAGCTGGGTGCTATAAAAATGCATACCTCCACAAGCTTACACCTTAATTTCTAATTCTGTGATCGATAATCTGCAGACATGCGGCGATCATCGACAAGGAAAATCACAGGATCCCTAAATGTCAGGGAATGAGACGTTGTTTCATCTCCCCTTCATGTCACAGATGAAGGATGGGGCCCGGGTGAGAAGTGCACACGGGGCCAGCTCTCCAAGGCCGAGAAAAACAAAGAGACGTGGAAAGCAACAGTACACTTTGTTCAAACAGAAGCAAGAACAAAATTGGGCTTCTAATTCAAACTCTGAAACGGTTTGAAGATGCGATGTTAGAGCAATTCAAGAGGAATTTTCCTTTAGAAGTTTTTTGTTCCTCCGAGATCATTTGTCTTCCTTTGATACTCTCAAGCATGAATTTAATATCTTTACCCTAAAACAAATAGCTCCTGGAAGGCTCGAAGGACAAGAAGGATATTACAGTCTACCGAGTGCAAGAAGATCATGAATTATTCTGCTGATGGTTAAGCACTGGTTCTCGGAGTCGATTGAAAAATTGTGGGCTAGGCGAAATAATCTTCAGCCTGTCCCTTGTTACCAGAATCCATTACTCATGCACTGAGTGGGTCCCTGGTCTGTGGCCGACCTCGTGCCGCCTCCAACACCGTCTATGGGGCCGTCTTTCCTTGTGCTCTCGGCCCTCAGGGTGGGTTGGCACCTCCGGTCTTCGCACAAGTCTCCCCCAGTCTTCAGCCGCCCGGGCTCCTGCCTCTTGGTCTGCTACCATTTTGGACTGCCACAGACAAACCCACCAGCCCAGGCCCTGGAAGGCCTTTTCCTGGGAACTCTGTGAACACCCCAGAAGAGGAAGGTCTGTCTCTCCATGCACCCCACTGCTCTTCCGGGCCTGTTCTCACGCACCTGTTCTAGACGTTCAAAGATTGCCACAGGGAATTCAGAGAGGTGTTCTTGTTGTCCCTTGCCCCGTGGTGCAGGCAGGACCGACCGCAGCCCCGAGATGCCCGACTGCTTAGAACAGCCCGGAGATGGCGGCTTCAACACTGGGAACTTGGCAGGAATCCCCCCTGCAGCCTCGGAGCATTTTTTAAGGAAAGAATTAGAAGCAACCAGAGGAGAGAGGATGCCTGAGTATTCACAGGGCTTCTTCCAGGAAGAACTGAGCCCCCAACAGGCTCTTTTTCCTTCTTCAAACCAGATGGGAGAACCCCCTTCCGCCACAGCAGCAGGTGCAGAAAAGGATCAAAGTCCCTGAAATCAGGTCTCCTGAGAGTCCCCATCGCTTTTTCTGTCATCATCCTTGCCTACGGCTCCTCACACTCACACACACACACTCAATTAATGCTGCATTTACGGAGGGCACCGTGTCAAGTGCTCTTTGAAGTTCTCGTTTTGTTTTGCCTACCCCTCCTCTTCTCACTTACCTCTCTTCCGGCTCCATGTCTGCCCCTGTCCCCAGCATATGATAAGAACTTAAGGAGTGTTTTCCATGTCTCTCTCTCTCTCCATTTCTATGTCCGTCTATCTATCATCTATCTGTCTGTCTATGTATCATCCATCTATCATCTCTCTATCATCCATGTATCTATCTATCTATCTGTCTGTCTATCTATCTATATATCTGTCTATCGTCCACCTGTCTATCTGTAAGCGGACTTGGACTGGGATCCTTGTTTTGCATGGATGAGACCGCCTCGTGCACGCCTCCGTGCCCCACACTGCTCTTGGTCAGCATGGCCCGGACACACAGGCTTCCCGTTAGCTGCATGCCTGCCAGGATCGGGGTGCCCCACCTTGTCCAGCGTCTCCTTTCCGGATGCACACGCCCCTTGTTTCTGGGTCGGGTCACTACACATATGTGGTAGTAAACATCCTTGCACATGACATCTTAGGTTTTTGGTACTTTTTCCCCTCAATGGGTCGAATCCCAGGAGTGAGATTGTAGCATCAAAGGGTATGTTTTTAATTTTCATTGAAGAACTTCCTGCCAGGCTGTTTTCTAATGGTCTGAAACTATTCCCGTTTCCATCCGTGGGTGTCAGCAGCTTCTTTTCCCTGAAAGCTTACCGGAGGGAGAGTTTACAATTCATTTTAATTTTGTCAGTCTGATGAGCCTAACATGATAATGCATTACTTATTTGGCAAATTTCAGACTTCAGAGGGTTTTGAGTGTCTATTCATAGGCTTATTGGACAGTTGGCTATTCTCTGTTAATTGCCTATTCTTATCCTTTTAAAATTAATTTAGACATTATAGATAACTGACTCTTT
>NW_028016246.1:0-736 GCF_054177405.1 Leptonychotes weddellii
CGCTGTCCGTCTGCGTTGTGAGCAAACAGCCTGCGAGAAACACGTCAAACTGAAGATAAGAGTCAAAACCTCCCCGAGCGCCCATCCGTCCGAAGCCTGCAAACTTGCAGGCGCTAAAAGCACAAGGTCGAGCGTGTCATTTTCTGGAACGTCCTCGGTCACTGTGATTTGTCACTCCCGACGCCACGGAAGCACACACAGCCCCATGTTACACATTCCTTCCACGCTCTCTCTCATCTGTGAAGGTCGCTATCCCGGGCAGCGGTCCTCACCTGGGCTCGAATCAACGCTCGTCCTTGTTTTTAAGACACCCTGGAAGGTTTGCTCACTCAACCCTAGAATCTGTCACGCTTCCGTCTGTGCGCTCCCCAGCGTGCACAGACACATCTACCCATCTGGAGGGGGCAGTGGTCAAGTGCACGCGGGCGTTAGCGCTGCGTGCGGTCCTCCCGCCCGCTCACCCAGCCCCCACGGCCTGACACTGCACCACGTGCATGCCCTTGGGGGAATGACGCCTGCTTCCCGACCACCTTCTGCCACAGCCTCTCACTCCTCCTCCTAGGAACACAGACACAGAGCACGGGGCCACACCTGCTCGCCCCATGGGGCAAAGTGACAAAACCAGTGCAGGGCCTCTGGGCTGAGCACCCCCCACCCCGGGAGCCACGAGCTGTCCTTCCAGAAAACTCTCTTTGCTAACGTTAGCCAAGGCTGGCTTCTGTGTCTGCACGGAAGT
>NW_028016247.1:0-736 GCF_054177405.1 Leptonychotes weddellii
CCTGATTACAATGGCATCACGTACAGAGTAATATGTTCATCTTACTTCATAATATGCCAAGAATGAATGAACGCCCTGCCCTATCATTAAAATTTCAGTGGGAATGAATTGGAATACATTAGGTTGCAAGTGTCAGAAACTCAACTTGAATTCACTTAAGAAAAAAGCCAATCTAGGGAAAGGTCCCTGGTATGATGAGGAGGGCCAAGAAGGTAGGCTCTGAATAAAGATGGTAGCTCCCATGTGGTTAGAATGAGCCCTTCTCAAGAGAAAGGAGATATTGTCTTGACAAAAATTAATGGCAACTACATGTGTCTACCGTTTAAACTTTGGGGCTTGTTCTATAATATTATCAGAAGAACAAAGTATGGTAAAAAAAAAAAGAGCGTGACTCTTTGGGGTCAGACAAAATGGCGTTTGAAGCACTAATCTGCAACTTACTAGTACTGAGATCTTAGCAAATAACATGAACTCTATGGACTTGCTTTTCTTCAGCTGAAAAAGAAAAGACCATTTAAAGATGTAAGGAGAGTGTGTATAAAAAAAAAACCTAGCACAGTGCCAGAGACTTACTGAGGGTTAATAGTGTTAGCACCATTCTTCTCTCTGTTCACTGGGGAATGAGGATTAACCCCTGTGTGTGTATAAAGTGCTAGGACAGTACCTGACACATGGCAAGAGCTCAATAAATGTAGCTGCAATTCTCATCATTTTGATGATTGTTTCCATTTCCCTA
>NW_028016248.1:0-736 GCF_054177405.1 Leptonychotes weddellii
AAAAGGAAAGTGAGGTCTGTCATTTCCATGCAGATTCTGTTGCTCAGAACTTAGTTACATGGCTTTCATGTAATTGCAAGGGTGGCTGGGGTACGTAGTCTTTTTTTTTTTTTTTAAGATTTTATTTATTTCTTTGACAGAGAGAGACACAGCGAGAGAGGGAACACAAGCAGGAGGAGTAGGAGAGGGAGAAGCAGACTCTCTGCTGAGTAGGGAGCCCGATGTGGGGCTTGATCCCAGGACCCTGGGATCATCACCTGAGTCAACGGCAGATGCTTAACCGACTGAGCCACCCAGGTGCCCCTAATGTGACCTAATTTAAGAGTCTGTGGCAATTCTTCAAGTTCATGCATTCAAATTACAGCCAATGTATTGACAGAAGTGATTTTTCTCTTAACTTTAAAGTATATATTTATGACAAATATATTTATGCAATAATGATAAAATTTAGTACTTGGATGTCATAAATAAAAATTAAAAGTGAATATCCTTTTAATTTTCTAGCAAATTATTAAGAAAACATGAATGTCTCAGTGTAAAGTTGAACAAGTATGTGAAATTATTATCAATATCTACAGTCTAGAGAGCAGTGCTATCCAAAAGAAATATGATGCAAGCTATATGTGTAATTGACAGTTTTCTAGTGGTCATGTTAAAATATAGAAATTGTTGGGCGCCTGGGTGGCTCAATTGGTTGAGCGACTGCCTTCGGCTCAGGTCATGATCCTGGAGTCCC
>NW_028016249.1:0-736 GCF_054177405.1 Leptonychotes weddellii
GGCTAAATGGGTGATGGGCATTAAGGAGGGCACTTGCTGTGATGAGCACTGAGTATTATATGTAAGTGATGAATCACTAAATTCTACTCCTGAAACTAATACTACATTATGTTAACTAACTGGAATTTAAATACAATCTTGGAAGTTCACCTACTGGAAAAAAAATCCAATAGATCTTTTCCATTTTTGTCTTCTCCATGGGACTTGTTCCCATCTGTGTCACCTTGTTAGAATTTCATAATCTATTCTCATTCTTGTAGGATAAGGACACATGACACTGTATGGTGTTAATGAGTCTATTAGTCTATAACAAAGTTAATACAAGAGATACAACTGAAGAACAAGAAGGAGGGAGGAAATTCAGATGCAAGAATGATATACTTTAGTTCAAGCTAGAGGGGAAATGTGCTTCAATATTTACATTTGCTCCAATTCTTAGAAAATATCCTCGATGATTTTTGTTTTGTTTTTTTTTTAGTTTTCAATTTGTCTTTTTTTTTTAATTTTATTATGTTATATTAGTCACCATACAATACATCATTGGTTTTTGATGTTGTGATTCACGATCCATTGTTTTCGTATAACACCCAGTGCTCCATGCAGTACGTGCCCTCCTTAATACCCATCACCAGGCTAACCCATCCCCCACCCCCCTCCCCTCTAAAACCCTGTTTGTTTCTCAGAGTCCATAGTCTCTCATGGTTCATCTCTCCCTCCAATTCCCCCTCCCCATTTT
>NW_028016250.1:0-736 GCF_054177405.1 Leptonychotes weddellii
CCCAGGTCTTGAGGGATGGCCGAGGTGAGGAGGCCCAAGCTGTGGCTTCTCTCCAGGGGAAGATGAGCAGACTTGTGTCAGCCAGGCTGGTGGCTCACTTCCCTGCAGATGAGGCAGGATTAGGGCGGCCGCATAGCAGCCCTTGGTTTGCCTAAGTGTCTCCTTGTGTAGGAGTCTCCTGGAATCCACTCGGACTGCCAGCTGCCAGGCAGAAGGGCATGTGATAGAGACAAGACAAGAGCTGTCACCCTGAATCCGGCTTCTCCCTGCTGAATCACGAAGTCCCTCACAGTTACCCTTAGTTAGTTGGGGAACCTGGGAGTGGGCACAGGACAGAGCGAGTTGGGCTGAGCGTGAATCCACTGTTCCTTGTTCCCCTGGGGATCCCTCAGGGGTGGCGGTGGTTGTCTGTGCTGGGAGTGGGAGACAGCAGGGGCAGGAGCTGGCGCTCTCTGAGGAATCGTCATCCTCAGTCCATCGGAGTCAGGCACCAGACCCCAATCTGTGTCCACAACCAGGTATCCGTCAGCCAGCATTTAGTGGATACCTGTTGTTGAGACGTGTGTGATAAGAACTCCGGCTGTAGGGCGTGGAGGACCATGAAAAGTGGCTTTGCTTCTTCAAGCCTCGGTTTCATTGTCTGTTAAATGGGGATAATTTCATCTATCCACGATAAGACGGTGGAACGGAGGGAGACAAATAGCTGGTACATAATACAGGTACTTAGAACATGTCA
>NW_028016251.1:0-736 GCF_054177405.1 Leptonychotes weddellii
AGAGACTGGAAAACCCAGGATCCGCTTCTATGGGACAGAAGCTGCAGGTCCATCTGCTCCTGGAATGTTCAAGTGCAATTCTGCATTCTGACCTGTGGGAAACGCAGGTGATTCCAGGCCTGCACGAGTTTCCAGAACTGTTCATTGCACAGCTCCCAGCTGACCTTTGCTCTCTCTCATGGACTGTTAGTCTGTGAGGGAGCATCTTCAGACTCAGCAAACACTCCATGAGCCCCAGATGACGATTTCTGGACCTTTCATTCTGCAGAGCTCCCCACATCCCCCTCTCTCTAGAGCTCTACATTGTACCCTAACTTCAGTAAGCTTGCTTTGCTCTGATTGCCACAGGCCTCTCCTTTGCAGTCTGGAACATGGTACCTGCAGAAAACCAAGACTCTTATCCTTTGCATCTCCTCTTTCAGGGGCCACAGAGCTGAGTTGTCCTCTGTCCGTTGTTAGAAAGCTGATGTCCCCCGTGTATTGTTCACTTTTCTAGTTGTTTATCGTGGTCCCTTTACCCCAATTAGTTGTAATTGGAAGTCTTCCTCTCCATCGTATTCTTTTAGGTAGGAATCTTTTAAGTATCAAGGATTAAGGGTATTTTTAAAAATTTTACATTAATCAATGGATCTTTGGGTCTTCCAACCCCCCACCCCCAGATTTATTGGGATGTTATTGACATAGGACATTGTGTGAATTTAAGGTGTGTAGTGTGGTGACTTGATACCCATGGTCT
>NW_028016252.1:0-736 GCF_054177405.1 Leptonychotes weddellii
GGCACCTGGGTGGCTCAGTTGGTTAAGCGACTGCCTTCGGCTCAGGTCATGATCCTGGAGTCCCAGGATCGAGTCCCGCATCGGGCTCCCTGCTCGGCAGGGAGTCTGCTTCTCCCTCTGACCCTCCTCCCTCTCGTGCTCTCTGTCTCTCATTCTCTCTCTCTCAAATAAATAAATAAAATCTTTAAAAAAAAAAAAAAAGAAAGATCAGTATGCACTGGGAGAATCTCTTTCTGGATTTCTGATTAAAGGAAAGCTAGGGCTTGGTCAGGCAGATACAAGGGAAGAGGACATTATAGGCAGGAGCCATGCCAGGAAGAAAGGCTTGACAGTAGGAATGAGAATGTCTTGCTGGAGGAACTGTGAAGGCAGGGTGCGGACCAAGAATCAAGGAGAGTATGAGGATGTTAGATTAGAAAGGTGGGTTAGAGGCATAAGGGTCAGCCTTTGGATATGTTCAAGTGGATATATTTCATATTTTGGGTGGAAGAGAAGCCTAGGGACTATGCAATGAAGAAGAATAATGACGCGGTGAATGTGGTGTTTAGCAGTAATAATTTTAGCAATAAGTGTGATATGTATTGGAGAGAGAAGTTGAGGACAGGGAATAGCCACTGTTTTTGTCGCTAAAGGTTTAGGTATCAAATCGTGAAAATTTTTATTACGATTATGGTACTGGAAACAGAAGAAAGCATGAATCTACAGGACTTGTGACTGTTATAGGAAATTAAAGCAG
>NW_028016253.1:0-736 GCF_054177405.1 Leptonychotes weddellii
TTCAAAGAAGATTTAATACCTTTCATTCTCAAACTCTTCCTAAAAATTTAAGAGGAGGGAATGCTTCCAAATTCCCATTTATGAAACCGCCTTACTGTGATACCAAAACCAGATAAGGACACTACAAAAAAAAAAAGAAAATTACAAGACAATATTATTGATGAGCATAGATGCAAAAACAAAGTTTCCTCAAAAAAAAATGAGCAAACTGAATCCAATGATACATTAAAAGGATCATATACCACAATCAAGAGGGATTTATTCCAGGAATGCAAGGATAGTTCAACATCCACAAATCAAGCAACATGATGCATCACATTAACAAAATGAAAGATAAAAAAAATCATATGATCATCTCAAAAGATGCAGAAAAAGCATGTAACATAAAAACTCTCAACAAAGTAAATGTAGAGGGAATATACCTCAACATAATAAAGCCCATATAGGACAATTCTATAGCTAACATCATACTCCATGGTGAAAAGCTGAAAGCTTTTCCTCTAAGATCAGGAATAAGACAAGAATACCCAATCTCGATTTAGGGGGGCGGAGCAAGATGGCGGAGGAGTAGGAGACCTGGATTTCGTCTCCTCTCAGGAATTCAGCTGGATAGGGATCAAACCATTCTGAACACCTACAAACTCAACAGGAGATCGAAGAAAGGAATAGCAACAACTCTCTGAACAGAAAAGCGACCACTTTCTGGAAGGTAGGACGTGCGGAGAAGTGAATCCGA
>NW_028016254.1:0-736 GCF_054177405.1 Leptonychotes weddellii
ACATTGCTGCTATAAACATCAGGGTGCACGTACCCCTTCGGATCCCTACTTTTGTATCTTTGGGGTAAATACCCAGTAGTGCAATTGCTGGATCATATGGTAGCTCTATTTTCAACTTTTTGAGGAACCTCCATACAGTTTTCCAGAGTGGCTGCACCAGCTTGCATTCCCACCAACAGTGTAGGAGGGTTCCCCTTTCGGATGCTCTGAGATTATTTATGTCCCATGGGAGGACACGCGGCTCAGCTGGAAATGTCAGACCAGATTGTGGTAATACTGAGGATCCCATGGAAGGTCACATTCGTTCCGTACATCAGGGAAGCTTCTTTTCTTTCTCAGATGTCAGTGAAGAAGTCAAGAAAAGGGATAGAGACCTCTGGCTCCTCATTTCACTGCTTTGCCTTTGCTTTATTGCTGTCTGGTTAACTTAGATTGCCCTAAACTCAGACATTTCTGTTGGTAAGATGGGTGAGCCTCATGCCAGGACAGTGATGGAGCAGTTTGCTCTGCACACTGAAATGTCATCTACCTAGAACAGTCCTTTGGTAACAGACAAAAACATCACTTTTCTAAATGGGTTTACATGAGCTAGAAATAGAAGGATTTAAAGACTGAAGCAAGGAGATGCACATATTTTGAACATCCCATTCAGAACAATTCACGGAGACAAAAAGTCTGTTTCTAACATAGCCACACACACATCTCTTAAAATATTGGATGCCAAATAAGGTCATAC
>NW_028016255.1:0-736 GCF_054177405.1 Leptonychotes weddellii
CCATTTATTTATATTTTAAATCACTGTTGGGTAATAGCACCTGGCTCCATTTCATACTAATGCTATCTTATATCAACCAGGCTCTTCTTGTCCCTGAGGGTTCAATCTGAGAAGCAAAAACACTAAGAGTGATGTAGTATAAGGGGTTTCTTATGGGGCTGTGATATATACAATTGTGGGGCTGACTAAACAGGTGTTGGAGCCAAGGGCAGGCCACCCCAAGATAGGTCATTGTGGCATGAACATTATTTTGAGTTAAAAGCAATCAAAACTCAAAAGGTTCAGAAAAAAACTCTTTACCTCCCCCTCAGCTGCCTGCCTGTACCAGGAAGAGAGCTATTAACAGATATTCCTCTTTACCTGAGAAACTTATCTGCATAATAATAGGGCTACCTGTGTTATCCAAACATGTCCTCTCACCTTCCTGCTAATGGTCTTTCTCCCCTTTGTATCTTCACACCCCTACCCTTCTCCTTAGGTCTTCTAAGCCTCTCGTTGCCTCATTGTCTTTGGAATTTCTTGTGTGTATGGATTCCCTTTATGCATGAAAGTAAATTTGGTTTTCTCCTGTTAATCTGTCTCATGTCAACTTGATTCTTAGTCCAACTAGAAGGACCTGGAAGGGCAGAATAAATTCATCTCCCCCCAACACATGTCATGTGTGTCTCTTGTTTCTGTGTCTCCTGCCATGGTTGAATGGGCAGAGCAAGTGGTCAGGAAGGAATAGTGAAAGAAA
>NW_028016256.1:0-11374 GCF_054177405.1 Leptonychotes weddellii
GCGGTGGCCTGGTGGTGGGTATTGAGGAGGGCACGTTCTGCATGGAGCACTGGGTGTTATGCACGAGCAATGAATCATGGAACACTTCATCTAGAACTAATGATGTAATGTATGGGGATTAACATAAGAATAAAAAAAAAAACAGGCAGGAACCAACTCAAACTTTGTATTCAATTTCCAATAGTATGTATCTCTAAACTGTCTGAGTATTAACAGACTTCTGCTTTTCTACAGTGCCTAGCTAATAATATATATCTTGTGGAATTGATTTTAATAGTTTTCTAATCAATTTTAAAATGCTAATTAAAAAAAAAAAACACCCAATAATCTTCTAACAAGAGGAATGGTTGGAAAACTATTAGTAGTACAATAGTTTTTGATTACGGAACTCCCCACATAAGGAGACTGGAAAGGACGTAAGTGTTAATGCATCATCTCTATCCACATTTAATGCTACACCATACAAAGCTTATGATTTAAAACTGCTTCAAGTGAAGAGCATTTCGTCTCCTTCTTCCCTCCAATCTTATTGCCTTTTTTCTCTTCTTTCTGCCCCTCCTCCTTCTCTTTTTTCTCTTATTTTATTTTATTTTTTTTAGTAATCTCTACACCCAACATGGGGCTTGAATTCACACCCCCGAGGTCAAGAGTTGCATGCTCTTCTGACTGAGCCAGCCAGATGCCCCATCCTTTTTCTCTTTTTTAAAAAAAATTCTGGATGCTAATAATTAATATCATCATCTAAAGACAATCTATGTGGATTTACTAGTTCCCAGCTGAATTTTAATATAATTGTCCTTTGTGTAATGAAAAAATATGTGTCTCTTTACCAAGAAAATATCTTCAAATATTAATATATAAATGTACTTGCAGAATCTTCTGTTAAGTACAAATAAGAAAAGAAAGCTTTCTATTGAAAAATAATATGCATGAGAATCAGCAAAACTCTCGATCTGTTTTTATTCACTGAATGACACCTATTTTCACATCTGTGTTCCCAGTAGTGCTGCTACCCATGGACCTGTGGTTCATTTTCATGACAAAATTTTTGAATATAATTTGAATAGAACTTATCATCAAATATGCTTCCCTTTATTTCTTCCTTCTAACATTTTGGACAAATCACCTAACTGTTCCAGCATTAGATTCCTCATCAGAATATGCAAGTATTGAAATACTTGGTCTCTTCAATCTCTTGCAAATCTGTATAATTTATTCCAGGCTGTTTGGTGTGTTCTCATTAAAGCCTGGATAGGAGACACAGAAATCACGGAGCATGCCACTCTTTCATAGCTACTTAAACTTGTATTCTTTTTTGAAGCTGTTCTTTCATGGTCTAAGGGGCCAATAGTGAAATGAAGGTCTTTATCTAGCAATCCTACTGAGAAACATTAATTAAAATAATATATTCCCCCCTTTGAGGTATAATATGGAACAGTTCCTTGACCCAGCCAAGCTTCTGACAGCGGAAATAGTAATGCAAAACATGTGAACACTTTCTAGACTCTTGGTGGTGAATGTGATTTTTGTGGTGCAGATTTTTTCCAACTTTCTCTACTGAATTTTTACCTTATTTGTAGGTCGTACATTTCCCTATTTAATGAAACAAATTAAGATGACACAATTTCATATTCTCTTCCTTGCTCCTTTTTTATTTTTTATTTTTTGAGAAAGAGAGAGAGAGAGCGTGCACTCACCTGCAAGCTTGGGGGTGGGGGTGGGCAGAGGAAGAGAGAGAGAGCTAATCTTAAGCAGGCTCCACACTCAATTCAGAGCCTGACTCAGGGCTTGATCTTACCACCCTGAGATCATGACCTCAGCTGAAATCTAAAGTCAGACGCTTAACCAACTGAGCCACCCAGGCACCTCTCTTCTTTGCTCTTATAATCATTTACTCCTTTCTCAATTATAGTCCTTAAATTGTATATTTAAATGACAATTTCAATTTAACAATTGTAGATTCATGTGCAGTTATATGAAATAATAGAGTGATCTTTCATACACTTTGTCCAGTTTCCCTCAATGGCAACATTTTGTAAAACTGTTATATAACATCTCATTTGGAATATTGATACAATACACTAAGCTTATTAAGACTTCCCCAGTTTTACTTGTATTTATTTATGTGTATGTATTAAGTTTTACACAGTATTATGAACCTGTGGGTTCATATATCAAACACCAATGTCAAGCACTAGATGGTTCCAACACCACAGAATTCTTTATATTGCCCTTATATGACCATACCCGATTCTTTACCTCCCACTACATCTAACATCGACAACCACTAATCTGTCACCCATTTCTATAATTTTGTCATGTATGTAAGCAGAATCAAACAGTAAATAACCTCTTTGACTTTTTCACTCAAACTTTTCATCCTCTTGACAGATTTTTACACAAAGTTTTGCATTTTGGTGAAGTCCATTTATCAAGTTTCCTTTTATAGATTATATTCTTTATACAAACGTGTGTGTGACTTACAGGAGTCAATATTTTATCATTTTATGTGAACTGTGAAAACCTCACTTCCATTCCATTTAGGTCCTTTTTACTTACTCACTTAAATGTGAGTGTCTCAAGTATCAGGTTGTATTGTAATTTGTTGCAGTCATAAAATATCTTTGTGAAACACATGAGAAATATTATAGTCTATTGTATATGCCTGTATTTCTGCTTTTTCTATTGGTCCTTAATTCTCGTTACTATAAAATTACTTATTTTATCATTTACTATTGGCTTGAACTTCCTTTGGTCAATCTTTAAGTCTATTAGTGACAAACTAGTTAAGTTTTTTCTGTCTGAGATTGTTTTCATTCCACTTCATTCCTGATGGATAATTTTACTGGGTGTAGATTCTGAGGTTGACAATTTTCTTTCAGCACTTACTTCTTACACCCATCTTTTGTATGAGATATTCACCCTCACTCAAATTGGTATTTTCTTATAGATGATATGTCATTTCTTTCTGTCTGCTATCAGTAATTTTTTCCTTATCTTCTGTTTTTGGAAGTTTAATTATTATTTGTTGTGGTTTGGTTTTTCGTTTTTGTTTTTGTTTTGAGGAGGGGGTTCATCCAATCTGTGGTTTGCTCAGCTTCTTGGATCATCAGGTTTGAGTTTTTTCCTCAAATTTGTACATGTTTAGGCATTATTTCTTTATATTTTCTCTCAGCTTCATTATCTTTCTCCTGTCCTTTGGGGACTCTAATGATGAGTGTTGGATGTTTTGTGATTTTTCTCTAGGTGTCTTATTCTCTCTTCATTTTATTTTTCAGTCTATTTTTTTCTCTTATTCAGATTAGGTGACTTCTATTATTTTGTCCTTTAGGTCACTGATTCTATCTTCTGTCATCTCCACTCTATCACTGAAGAATTGTGATTTTTAAATTTCTCTTTATTATTTTACAATTCTATAATTTCCATTTAGTACTTTTTAATTGCTTCTATTTTTTTAATTAAAATTTTTAAAATTTTAATTCCAGTATAGTTAATATCCAGTGTTATATTAGTTTCAGGTGTACATTTTTTTAAGGTTTTATTTATTTTAGAGAGAGAAAGCACGTGAGCAGGGGGAGGGGCAGAGTGAGAGGGAGAGAGAGAATCTCAAGAAGACTCCCCCCTGAGTGCAGAGTTCAACATCGGGCTTGATCCCAAGACCCTGAGATCATGATCTGAGCTGAAATCAATAGTCAGACACTTAACCAATTGAGCTACCCAGGTGCCCCTCAGGTGTACATGTTTTTTGTTTTTACATTTGCTTCTATTTCTTTGCTGAGATTTTAAAATTTTAATTTGTTTCAATAGATTTTAATTGATTAATGAGATATTTTTATGATACCTGCTATAAAATCCTTGTTAGACAAGTCCAACATCTGATCCATCTTGGTGTTGGGGTTAGTTAATTATTTTCTCTTTTGAGTTATGGTTTTCTTGGTTCTTGTTGTGACTTTTTATTGAATTCTGGACACTTTGTCTATTAGGCATCTATATTTCAGCAGATAGTCGTATTGTTTAGGTTTAGTACATGGCTTTTAGCCTATATTTGGTACTTTAATTTTCAGAGCCTTTGCAGGATTTTGTTGGTTTGTTTGAGTTATGTGCTGCTACTGGGCTTGCCAATGGTCCCTACTTGACCTCCCCAATAGGACAGATAGGACTTTTCAATGTTCAGTTCTTAATATCTCTCTGTGGGGAAGGTGTGTGATACCCTGATGAGTTTGAGAAGGGGAAGAGGGTCTTAGGGCTGTGGGAACAGAGAGCCTACCTAGATTAAGACACTTGCTGTGGCCTGATTCCTTTCTCCTGTTTTGTCTGCCTGCCTCAGGGACTGTGTATAGGAAGGGAGACTCCTAGGTCTTCAGGGACAAAAACTTCCTGATCTAAGCTTTTTAGCAAGGTCTTTCTTGTAGGTTCTTTTAATCTGGAGGAGAAGGGGATTCTCAGCCTTGATGGGGAAAGGAGGCAAGTATTCACTCTTTCTTCTGGGTCTCCTAATCAGATCCTTTGTCCTAGTGTCTTGCTCACCTGAGGTTGTCAGAAGACTCTCATTTCTATTCAAGGGATGCATGAGCCTGCCTGAGCTGCCTTCTGTTGCTAGCTCAGGGGTCAGAAGTTTATGTCCTGGGTGACCTTTCTCTGTGGGATGGGAGGAAGAGGGTCACAAGACACCCTGACACTGTGCCGCTTCTCTAGTCCTGGGGTCCAGAACAAGCTCACCTTCCTCTTAGCACATTTCAGAGCTTTCCATTAGCTGCCTCATGCTCCATTTTTAAGGTTTATAGTTGAACTTAGTGGGGACAAATTGGGAAAAAGTTTGAACCATCTTGTCCAGTTGGACATCCCTTTATATCACATTTTACTTTCTTGATTATTTGCATGTATCCTTCCCTGGCGTTGCAGCCTCTCAAAGCTGGAAGCATAATCTTCTGTTTTTTGTTTCTGATGTGAGACTAGATGAGTGTTCACCAGCCAATCACCTTGTGTGTGAATGGGTAATGTGATCAAAGGCCTCACTAACTTCAAATGTCAAAGCTGGAAGCAAGATGATTATTAAAAAGAACTTGAATTAGATCTGCCAATGATTTTGATTTGATTACTATGGAATTTCACTAAAAATTGAATTTGAATACCTTTAGAAAGGACAAGACTCATTATGCCCCACAGGTTCCAGAGTCCTCATGCAACATATGCAATGCTAGAATTTTGCTACTACAGGTGAAATGAGTATTGTGACTAGTGTCACAATGGATAGAATAAAACATTCACTGCTTAAAATTCATATGTTAAAGCCTAATTCCAAAGATTTTATGAGGAGGTGTAGCCTTTGGGAGGCGATTAGACCATGAGGGTGGAGCTCTCATGAAAAAGATTAGTGCTATTTAATGGAAACCCCAGAGAGCTCTCCACCCTTCCCCCCATGTGAAAACACAGGCAGAAATCAGCCCGTGAATCAGAAAGTAGTCTCTCACATGTAGAAAAATGAATGACATATTTGTACTACATAGATATTTTGGACTTAGCTTATATATATATATTTAAAGATTTTATTTATTTATTTGAGAGAGAGAGAGACAGCTAGAGAGAGCATGAGAGGGGTAGGGGAGGGGCAGAGGGAGAGAGATAAGCAGACTCCCTGCTGAGCAGGGAGCCTGATGTAGGGCTCTGTCTCAGGACCCTGGGCTCATGACCTCAGTCAAAGGCAGATGCTTAACCGACTGAGCCACCCAGGTGCCATGGGTTTAGTTTATATTTTTAATTCAGATAACATTATGATGATACATTCCACATTTCTTCAGAGACTTTTTTCAGTTTTTGAGTAAATTCTCTAACATTTTGCACACCTCTAAAACAAGAAATGGTGCAGTTTTGTGTTTATCTGATTATTTTTAACATTGGCCGTTTAAAAATAGAAGTCACACATGTGATCTTACCAGATTTGTCTTTGACTTTTGTATCAAAATAGAGAATAAGTCAAGTTTTGTATGTAATTTTCTTATGAAAACAACTGTAGATGTCATTAAGCCATGACTTGTGATCTTCCATGTTCTTTATACGCAATCAGCCCACTTCCAACCCTCTGCCTCTGGCAACCAAGCTTTTGTTATCTTTCTCTGTAAGGTTAGTTTTCTTTTTTTTTCTTTTTAGACTCCACATATAAGTGAAATCATACAATATTTGTGTTTCTCTGTCTGACTTATTTCACTTAGCACAATACCCTTAGGGGTGACCTATGTTGTTACAAATGGCAAGATTTTATTCTTTTTTATGGCCGAATAGTATTCGATTTTATATGTATATACAACATTTTCTTTATCCATTTATCTGTTGATGGACACTTAGGTTGTTTCCATATCTTGGCTATTGTAAATAATGCTACAATAGACATGGGGTTGCATGTTGCTTATTAATATAGGCATTTGTACCTATAAATTTCCCCTAGCACTGCTCTGTCCACTCTTAGCTGTTAAATTTTGTTAATTCCTCACTGATTCTCTATTGTTTTCAACAATGAACTAGAGCATCCATGCTCTTCAATGTAGTGTAATCAAATTGTGGCTAATTTGAAGGCATTAGTTCTGAGGCCAGTGTACTATGTTTGTTCTGACCCAAAGAGGGATTTCCCAGCTGTCTTATTACCACCTTCTCTTCTGCAAACTAGCTGGCTTCCCAGTTACCTTCACCAAAACCTTCAATATTTTTGAGAGTGTGCTTAGGTTTGAACTCTTCATTCTGTTATAAATGAGGCTAGTGCCTTTTGGAAGAGATTAGAATTTTCTGTTTTATGGCCTGCTTCTATCTAGGCAAAATACCTGAACCAGGGCTTTGGAGCTGGGTATGGAACAAGGCAAACTTCTCTCTGAGTGATACTCCCAAAGCAGTAATTGATCACTCCTTGGAGATGGGACAAAAAACTTGAGGTCCTCTCAGCTCATCTTTTCTGACATGGAACCAGCATGTTCCATGACAAAGTCAGGGCACAAGCCAAAGATAAGTTATTAAGGGTTGCAGTATTTTCAATGTACTTCTCTCAAAGTAAAACTTCTGGGTTTTTGTTTTTTTGGTTTTTTTTGAGTGGGAGCTGGATGGAAGAAGGGAGACCCTACTTTTGGACTGCACTCACCTGGGACTTGGACTTAGCAACAGGCAGCTAGAGAAAAAATAAGAAATGCTGAAGTTCTACCCCAACTTTGAAGATAGTCCTCTGTCTGGGAGCTAGATGGAGAGGGACCCTTGTGTTCTTGATTGTAGCAGTCTGGAGTTGGGTCTCTACCTTGCTAAGCTAGGAGGAGGAAGGAGAGACCAATCATAGCTCTAATAACATAGACTCACTTTTCTTACCTAATTTTCCTATATTTTATTGAAAAGATGTTTTTAATTTGCTCTTTTCCCTTAGGGTTATTTCCAGAGGCAGTCAATTATTGTTTTTAAATAATTTTCAGTACTTTCATTGATGAGCAGATTAGTGGAGTTTCTTATGCTGTCAGGTGGAAGCTGATCTCTAGCTGCATAATTTTTGATTAAAACACTTTGACCACATACAAATCAACCTTAGAATACTGTGAATATGAAAAAAATGTATGGCACCAAAAAAAAAAAAAGTATGGTACAAATATTAGGCAGAAAGTCAATGAAAGTCACTACTACATTAATTGGAAGGTAAATTAATACCTTAGGATTTGTTTTTGTTTTTCTTGTTTTGTTTTTTACTTTCTTCTATTTATAACAGATTTTCTCACATTTGATAGTTTAGAAATATTCCTAGGAGGCAAGATGACATAGTTGGTAGTTTCTCCAAAATTATAAATTAGAAAAAATAAAATAAAATAAATTAGTGACATATCCAAGATCATGTAGCAAGATGGGTCAAACTTCTGCTACAATTAAAGTTTATTGAAGTATATTTAACTGCATTCCCGCACAAGCTTCTGTGTCTAAGAGGCAACAGGAGTCTTTTAGCCATATTGGAATTTATTTTCAGAGAAGGGCCTCATTTTTATCATTATTGTTCATTGCCAGGGAAGCACCTAATTCTCTTCATAGCTCCATGAAATAAAAATGTGAGGCCAGAGAAGAAATCTAATAAAAGTGCTCCACAGATACACTTAATTTTAGACATGAGCCATGTGTGTTGCTGGGATGGAACCACCTGGGAACTTCCTCCTCCCAGAGTCCTGCATCCCTCCCTCTGTCTGATTTCTACTTTCCTGCAGCATTGCTCTTTTTGCTCATTGTCCAGTTCTCATCCAATGGAGAGTGAGAGTCAAATGAAGTTACAAAGCAGTAAGCTACAGAGACTAGAGGTTATTCTAACATATGTTTCACTTTCACACACACACACACACACACACACACTCACACACACACACACAACTATTGGAGAATATTAATGTTATGCTTCTGGATATAAAAATGTGTTTTATATGTGGGGGTGCCTCAATGGCTCAGTTGGTTGAGCATCCAACTCTTGATTTTAGCTCAGGTCATGATCTCAGGAGTGTGAGATCAAGCCCTGCATCAGGCTCTGTGTACAGCATGGAATCTGTTTGAGACTCTCTCTCTCTCTTCTTCTCTGTCTGCCCTTACCCCTGCTCACATATGCACTCTCTAAATAAACAAATGAATAAATGAAATAAATGTATTTTATATGAAGCATGTACTTTCTATTATTAGCTTTATTTTTATTTTTCCATTATCATCAGTGACCACACTTTACATTATTTCAATTATTTGAAATATTTATATTGCATATATAAATGCATGTGTATATATATATTGAATATATATTGTATATATACACACAATATATATAAATGTATATATTTAATTTTACTAATTTTTTCTTCACATATTTTGCAGCTCTGTTGTTTGGTTTATAAACATTTTGGATTACAGTGTGCTCTTGGTGAACTGACCCTTTTATATTCATGTAATAGAATTTTCTGCCTGGTGATAGTTCTGATTTTGAAGTTTACCTTATCTGATATTAGTATAATCATTATTACCTTCATTTGATTAATATTTGCTGTAATATTCATTCATTTTACTTTCAAGTTATCTATACTGTTATATTTGAGAAGAGTTTTTTGTGACAGTATATATTTGTTCATGTGTTTTAACTGCTGTGCTCTCTCCGTCATTTAGTTGGTGTATTTTGACCATTTATATTTAATGTAATTATTGCTATGTTTGTAGCTTGTGACTACTAATTTATTTTTTGTTTACTCATTGTTCTCTGTTTTCATGTTTGGGTTTCATTTTCCTGCCTTGTTATGGGTTAGCGAAAGAATTATTATAATTGAATTTTGATTCATCTATAGTATTTTTGAGTATATCTCTTCATATGGCTTTTTAGTGATTACTCTGGGCATTATATTATATTTGAATAACTTACTGCAGTATACTGGTGTCATCATTTTAAAAATTGGAGTGAAGTATAGAAAATTTACCTTCCTTTATACTCCTTAACACCCTTCCATTTATGATATAATTGCTTTAAATGTTTCCTGTAAATACAGTTAGAGCTACATCATATAATGTTATAGTTTTCTTCAATTTAGCATAATTTTGGAAACTCATTAAGAGAAGGAAATCCAGAGAAATGGTATAAAGTGATAAAAAGATGGTGGAGGAGTAGGGGACCCTATTCCAACCAGTCCCCGGGATTGAGCTGGATATCTACCAGACTACTCTGAACACCCATGAAATCAGCCTGAGATGTAAGAAGATAGATCTGGATCTCTACAAACAGAATATTGCAGGCTGTTGGTTTTGAGAAACGAAGAGGGGAGCCATGATTCCACAGGCTGATATCGGAAGATAAATGGCAGGGGGAGGGAGCCATGGGTATCCTGCACTGCCGGTGAGCAATAGCCTCCCATGCAGGATATGGGGCTCAGACTTGCAGACCAGTAGTGACAGGGAAAGGACTTTAGAGCAGCCCCCGGACGGAAACCCAGAGCGGCGGGGCCACGTGTGTTAACTGGGGGCAGCTGGCCGTTTTAGAAGCACAAAGTGCAGAGATGGCCCTGACCTGGAGGTGAGGACTGGGAGCATGGCTGAGGGGTGCACAACCCCAGATGCTGCAGTTTATAGCAGCACAGACAGAAATGGAAATAGTGTGATCTGAAGAGCTCACTGAAAAACAGACTGCAATATCTCTGCTCTGAGGCAGAGGGTTGAAAACAATCTCTTCAGCTCTGACTCTTGGAAGAGATGTGGAAAACCACCTGGGAAAGCAACCAGAGAAGAAAAGCCCCCCCAAAAAACGTTTTTCACTGAGCCCATCCCCTACCACAGGGGGCAGGGCAACTCTGCCCAAACAGGGTTGCCTGAGTAACAGCACAACAGACCCCTCCCCCAGAAGACAGGCTGGGAAAACAAGAGGCCAACAACCCTAAGGTCCCTATAAAACAGGTGTATCTTGCTTGGGTTGTGGTCAATAATTTGGACTCTACATTCCCTCAACCACCCCTCAACAGCATGACTAGGAGGAGGAACCCCCAAAATAGGAAAGCTCAGAGACTATGACTTATGCCACAGATTTACAAATGGATTCAGATATAACCAAGATGTCAGAGATGGAATTCAGGGTAACAATTGTGAAGACGATACATAGAATGGAGAAATCAATTAATGGCAACATAGATTCTTTAAGGGTAGAAATGAAAGCAAACTTGGCAGAACTTAAAAATGTTATCAATGAGATCCAATCTAATCTAGATACTCTAACAGCTAGGGTAAGTGAGGCAGAAGAATGAATTAGTGATCTAGAAGACCAATTAAGAGACAAGAAGGGAAAAGAGGAGGCCAGAGAAAAACAACTCAAAATCCATGAAAATAGAATCAGAGAACTAAGTAACACCATGAAACATTCCAATATCAGAATTATTGGGGTCCCTGAGGGGGTGGGGAGAGAGGAATAGAAGATATATTTGAGCAAATCATAGCTGAGAACTTCCCTAATCTGGGGAATGAAACAAATATTTGTGTCATAGAGGCAGAGAGGACCCCTCCCAAATTCAAGGAAAACAGGCCAACACCCCAGCATGTAATAGTAAAACTTGCAAATCTTAAAACAAAGGAAACCATCTTAAAGGCATTTAGGGGGAAGTGATTCCTTATGTACAGAGGGAGGAACATCAGAATAACATCAGGCCTATGCACAGAGACCTGGCAAGCCAGAAAGGCCTGGCAAGACACATTCAGGGTACTGAATGAGAAGAACATGCACCCAAGAATACTTTATTTGCTAAGGCTGTCATTTAGAATGGATGGAGAGATGCAGAGCTTACAAGACCAGCAGAAACTGAAAGAATATGTGACCACAAAGCTGGCCCTGCCAGAAATATTAAGGAGGGGGGTTCTATAAAAG
>NW_028016257.1:0-736 GCF_054177405.1 Leptonychotes weddellii
GTAACTTTTATAAGATTATAGCTTATGAAATTATAATATTGCCAAATCCATGGGCTCTCTTTGGCCCATTTCTTGGTTAACATCACATTCCATTGAGATACTTTTTTCTTGGCTTTTGTGATGATACTTCCGTATTTTCTCCTCTTGTGCTTCTCTTCCTCACTGGAACTTACAGTATTATAGGGCCTTTGGGCATTGTCCTAGCCTCTCTTTTCTGTATTCTCTCTCCATAAAATTGCACCCTGAGTGGCTTACCCTAAAACCCAGAGTCTACCAATTCTTCTCTTTCCCATCCACATCTCATCCATGAGTGAGTCTCACAATTTCTCTGCACATTATCCCCTCTGCTATCCTAAAACTCCATGAACTCTCTCATAAACTGCTAGAAATCTAACACATTTTCTCTTACTCTTTATGACCTTTAGTAATCCAATATCCACAAGAAGATCAGAGTGATTTAAAAAAATGTGTTTAGATTTATGGAACTCTCCTGCTCAAAACATTTAGCTGGCTTATTGTACATAGAGTAAAATACATGATCTACAAGGCTATGATCTGACTCCTGCCTACCTCATTAGTTACATATTACAATACTGTTGGTGTTTTGCAAATAGGCCCCTGTACACAGAGACAAGGAAAGACTGAAGAAAGAGGCAGACCACTCCAGGTTGATTGGTGGCAGGTCTAATAAGCAAGGGAACTTATGCGGCTTATCTTGGGCAACTGCAAGACAGAT
>NW_028016258.1:0-736 GCF_054177405.1 Leptonychotes weddellii
GGTCCATATCCCACAGGTTTGGGGGCCGTTTGCTTCTTGCCTTATGGGTCCACTGTGCTTGCGATGAGCACAACCACATTGGTTTTCGTGTCCTTTGAGCCTGGAGTATTTTATGTTTAAGGGGTGTCCCTTCTAAGCACCATGGACTTGGTTTTTTTGTTTTTTATTTGCTCTTTCAGTTGGAGTGCTAGACCACTTAAACGCAGCGGTGTGACTTCATGCGATGCGGTGGAAATCTGCAATCTTTACTATCTGTTTTCAATTTTCCCTGTTCATTTTATATCCTTTCCCCCCACTCCCTGGTCTTTCAGATGAGGATTTTTTTAATACTGCATTTCCCCACTATGATCTTGTCACTTATATATTCTGTTCTATTCATTTCACAATTATCTGGGGGATTACAATACTCATCCTGACTCATTATTAAAGTCTAACATAAATTAGTACTTTTACCACTTTCTGGACAGTGAAAAGGACCTTAGAGCATGCTAATTCCGTTTATCCCTCTTCTGGCTCAGTAGCTATTGTTATCATGTATTTTAATTCTATGTATATTTCAAACCTCCTCAAGACATAATTACTGTTTTACGTGGTCAATATCCATTTAGACTTGCCCACGTCAGGATGGGTCCTTCCTGTCGTACCCAACTGCCATCTGGGACCCTTCTCCCTCTGCCTGAAGAACACCTTCCAGTGGGGTTTTTACTCTGTGTCTCCTGGTAATGAATGCTCTCAG
>NW_028016259.1:0-736 GCF_054177405.1 Leptonychotes weddellii
CCCCAAGTGTGTGTTGTTTTTTAAGATTTTATTTATTTATTTTGACAGAAAGAGAGAGAGAGAGAGACAGCGAGAGAGGGAACACAAGCAGGGGGAGAGGGAGAAGCAGGCTTCCCACCGAGCAGGGAGCCCAATGAGGGTCTCCATCCCCGGACCCTGGGATCATGACCTGAGCCGAAGGCAGATACTTAAACTACTGAGCCACCCAGGCACCCGAAATAAGTATTTTTTAAGCATTTTCGAGAGCTGAGAGCTTACATTAACCTACATTAGACCATAGCTAGATTTCCAGATCCTTCCAGAGCCTCAAAGAAGGGATTTGACCTACAGTTTGTGTTCAGTACTGTATTCAGCGAAAGTACATGAATTGCATATGACATTAATTATACATGCTCACATATGGAATCTGACATTGAAATTGTATAACTGTGGCTGTTAATAATGCCATACATCACAGATCTTTGTAACTGCACCGTAAAACGATCCCGCGCTTTCTAGACTTGAAGTGTCAGCGGCTAATGTAGGCAACACAGAGCCCAGGGCTGGTGCTCAACCTGAAACCATGGCCTCCATCTGCTTCTCCGGGGTGGAGCAGGGTTCTTAAATTATTAATTCCAGAAATCAGTAATTTATACCACCTACATTTGTCTATAACATATATATCTCTCAGTGGTTCCCACATTTATTTTTGCAGCGTCTTTATAGCTGTCGATATTTTAAATTTGTTTCATTATCA
>NW_028016260.1:0-736 GCF_054177405.1 Leptonychotes weddellii
GATAACTTGGCTATGCATTCAGCCCAGTGATTTTTAAACCGATCAACCAATAGGTATTGAGTAACATTTATATGTAAGTTTCTGGGCTTTAAAAAGACTTGTCCTGCCTAAAAAGGAAACTTGAAGAAAGGGGATATCAATCCCTCAAATCAACATAACTGTTTTATAATTATAATGTATTACATAGGATTTTCTGTTCTTTGAATGGTAGGACAGAACACAAAGATATTCAGGCAGATGAAAGGCAGCACTCTTTCTTACTTGCAGTTTCAAATAGAGGCACCAACGCCCCTCCTTTTCCAACCAGAACTTTAACTGAAGATGCCAAGTCCCCAGAGGTAATTTTCAGTGGATAAATAGCTTGATGTTAATTTTCCTGACTCAAGGAAAATTAACATCAAGCTATTATCAAAAAGAGAAGAGATAAAATGTGTTGGCAAGGTGTGGAGAAAAGGGAAGCCTTATTAACTGTTGGTAGAAATGTACATTGGTACAGCCCTTCTGAGAAACAGCATGATAGTTCCTCAAAAAATTACCAGTAGGGCTAGCATATGATCCAGCAATTCCACTTCTGGATATATACCAAAAAGAATTAAAATCAAGATCTCAAAGAAATATCTTCGGTCCCATGTTCTTGGCAGCATTATTCACAGTAGCCAGGCATGGAAACAACCTTAATGTTCTTCAACGGATGAATGGATGAATGGAGAAAGAAAATGTGATTACACACACACAC
>NW_028016261.1:0-736 GCF_054177405.1 Leptonychotes weddellii
TTAAAAATTTTAATCAGGTTTATAATTTTTTATTTTAATATTTAAATAAATTGCTGTTTCAAAGCACTAAGTAGACATCAAACATTCCACTCTAAAAGTAGAAATTTTCTATTAGTTGGCAGTAACAAATTCATCCAGCAGGATATCAAATTCTGGGGGGGTTATATTTGGTTTTAAACTTGGCAAAATAAGTTTCCCCTCCTAGTTAGTATGTGTGTAGTACTAGTACCTTCATTGCAATGACCAACTTCATTGTAACTTTATCCATAATTTATTACAAAAGACCGCCTATATTTAGAATGTTGTAGGACCATAGGTCCAGTCTGCACCTTTTTAATGACACCAAAAGTAAACGAATGGCCCAATTCATCTATTATGTTGGTCCACTGACATATAAAATCAAAATTGATTTGTCTTATACCCTTGACGCTTTAAAAAGATATTACATTAATGAATGCTTCATTTGTCTACTTCTTAGTTTCAGCAAACAGCATTAATAAAATATGGACAAGAAGATTTGGTTTCCTAAATTTATCCTAAACTTAGGAAGTAATCAATTTCTAATAGTTAATATTAATTTTATGCCGGTGATATAGATGCAATTCCATGAAAGCATAAACCTAGACATAGTAATTTCTAAGAAATTAAAATTTTAAATGAACCATATTTTAAATATATAAAACTCATGGAAAATTCAGGATTTACATAGTTATCCTTATAAAGCTGAGATCTAAAC
>NW_028016262.1:0-736 GCF_054177405.1 Leptonychotes weddellii
GCTGATCTTTTAGGGAGTTTCCAAATGTTGCCTCCCTGAGCACCAGCGTTTGACCAAGGGCTGTGATGCTCCCTTGTCTAGGTTGTGTGTAGGGACTGCTTTCCTCTGCATCTTTCTGCACTGACATGCAGCCCACACCGAGGAGCCCCTGCACGAAAGCCAGGGGCTCAGATAAATACCACAAACTCCATACACACTGGCACCTGTAGGCCGGTCCTGGACAAGTTCCTCATTGGCTTCAGTTACTCCCGTCCAGTTCTGTTTTGGACGGAAAAAGTGTGCATCCTCCTCTTATTTTTAAAGATTTTATTTATGTATTTACTTATAAAAAGAGACTCCAGCAGGGGGAGGGGCAGAAGGGGAGGGAGAAAGAATCTGAGGCAGATTGTGCGCTAAGTGCTGAGCCCGATGCAGGGCTTGATCCCACCACCCTGAGATCATGACCTGAGCTGAAATCAACAGTCAGATGTTCAACCGATGGAGCCACCGAGGCGCCCCCAAAAGTGTGCATTATGCTCCTTGTAGAGTGTGGCCCACAATCAAAACCTAAAACTCCTACAAGTGAAAATAAATGTATTAATATTAGTCGTCCTTGGCATGTGTGCGAGTCAGACATCTTAACTTTCTCCTAGAAGTGACAAAGATCCTTTGGCATAGCTCTTGGGTGTGAGATGCGTTTGATGCGTTTGCTCGGCATGCCTCCTTCTTCGGGGAGACATGGGTTCTTACTCATCCA
>NW_028016263.1:0-736 GCF_054177405.1 Leptonychotes weddellii
GTCTACTTAGTGTCACATTTTTTGCATTTTTGTGTTTTTGGTTGGTGATTTTGGCATTTAAAATGGCCCCCAAGCACAGTGCTCAAAAGCTGTGGAGTGTTCCTAAGAATAAGAACGTTGTGCCTTACCATGACAATGAGGGTGTTAGACAAACTTCACCTGGGCATGAGCTGGCTATGAGGTCATTGTTAATGAATCAACAATATATATTCAATAAGGTATCTTTAAAAAGAAACACACATAAAACAAGTTTAAATATTGATTGGCTGGCAAATAAGTTATAGCCAGAGGCTCTGGGAGATAACTTTGTATTTCCCAAAGGAACAATAATTAGGTATTCATCAATTCAGTGATCATGGTGACTTTATATAACAACTATTGCATATATCAAGAATCACTGAAAAGCTCTTAATAACCCAATTAAATGACAGAGATTGTCAGACTGGATTAAAAAAAGCAAGACCCAACTAATTTGCCTAAAAGAAACTTACTTTAAATATAATGACACAGGTGGGTTTTAAAAAGAGATGGAAAAAGTTACACCATGATAATACTAGTCAAAAGAAAGCTGATTTATATCAAAGAAAATTTCAGAGCAAGAATATTATGGGGGTAAAGAGATTAATTTCATGATGAAGATAAATAGATTAATTCTTTAAGAAGATGTAACAATTCCAAGCATTTCTGCACCTAACATCAGAACTTCTAAATATATGATGCAAAAACTAATATTACT
>NW_028016264.1:0-736 GCF_054177405.1 Leptonychotes weddellii
CTTCCTCCTTCCCTGCACAATGACCCCTCCCTTCCTTGGGTGCCCGCGGACCCTGTGCATGCTTTGCTTTTATTACAGGTTTACTAAGCACTTTCTGTGGATTTCCCCATGTTCTCCTCCCGACCTAGGAGGGAGTTAGGATCACTGGTTCCACCTCACGGAAAGAAAATTGGGGGCTTGGGGGCACGGCATGGTTAGTAAGCCATGGACCCAGTATGGGACCCCGCAGCTGGACCACGCTGTTCCTGTTTTACTGCTCATATGTGTTGAGGAGTTTGCCGAAGGAGGGCAGGGTCAGACTCATCTTATTGATTAATTGACTGGAGATGGGGTTGCCTTCATTTTTAACAGCTTTCCTGGGAGTCTAATCGATGAATAAACGCATCATTAAACGGTACAATTTGTAGGTTTTGACATGCACACCCATAAAACCATCACCCCACTCAAGACAAAGACACATCCATCACCCCCCAGGTTCCTGATCCCATTTCTGATCCCTCCCTTCTGCCCACACGCTGTCCCAGGCAACCGCTGATGTGCGCGCTGTCGCTGGAGATGACCTGGTATTTTTCTGGAGGAGTTCACATAAATCGAATGATGCCCTATGTATGTATTTATTTCTTTTTGGCCTGGCTTCTTTCACGGGGCACAACTACTTTGAGATACCTCCATGTTGATGCCCATATTGACGGCTCATTCCTTTCTGCCTTGAGTAATAGCCCCGTCTGCGCAGACC
>NW_028016265.1:0-736 GCF_054177405.1 Leptonychotes weddellii
CTGGGGATTGCAAAGAGGCAAAGCCTCCATTTATGTGTTCATTATTTATTTATTCATTCAGCAAATATTTATTAAGTGATTTACTAGCTCCAGATCCTATGCTGGACACCAGGGAGACAAGGTGAGCAGGGCATCCGGGTCGTGCTCTCAAATGGCACAGAGACCGTGGGAAAGACTCAGACCATTAAACAAGTAGCAACAGAGTGGGAGAGGTGCTGGGGTGGGGCATACAGGGACCGCAGTGAGGACACCTGTCCTAATCTGTTCCTTGCACGACAGGGAGTTGCCAGGTAGGGCAGTCTAGGCTTGGTCAACCTGTGGTACAGCCTCATCATCAAGGACACATCTTTGCCATCTCTCGGAGCTAGTTCCTTCAAAGCCACTGGGTGGCCACAGCTGTTTCAGCCGTGACCTCCAGCAGTGACAGTGCCAAGAGGGAGTCTGGACCAGATCTTCCTGTATCTCTCTTAGAGACCAGGAAGCCTTTCCCAGAAGTCTCCAGACTCTGCTCACATCTCAGTGGGGAGCTGGGTCACAGGGCCGAGGGCCAGGGCTCCAGAAGGGGGAAAGGTGGAAAGACCTGAACCAAATAAGGGTCTGTTAGGAGTGGGATGAAGTGGACGGTGGCTGTTGGGTAGATGCTGGGCACATGTGCTGCAGGTAATTGCTAGCCAAGTGAAGGAGGCAGTGTGTATAAGGTGGGGTTCCATAACTCCTTTGGACTGAACAGAGGCGC
>NW_028016266.1:0-736 GCF_054177405.1 Leptonychotes weddellii
CCCCAAGTGTGTGTTGTTTTTTAAGATTTTATTTATTTATTTTGACAGAAAGAGAGAGAGAGAGAGACAGCGAGAGAGGGAACACAAGCAGGGGGAGAGGGAGAAGCAGGCTTCCCACCGAGCAGGGAGCCCAATGAGGGTCTCCATCCCAGGACCCTGGGATCATGACCTGAGCCGAAGGCAGATACTTAAACTACTGAGCCACCCAGGCACCCGAAATAAGTATTTTTTAAGCATTTTCGAGAGCTGAGAGCTTACATTAACCTACATTAGACCATAGCTAGATTTCCAGATCCTTCCAGAGCCTCAAAGAAGGGATTTGACCTACAGTTTGTGTTCAGTACTGTATTCAGCGAAAGTACATGAATTGCATATGACATTAATTATACATGCTCACATATGGAATCTGACATTGAAATTGTATAACTGTGGCTGTTAATAATGCCATACATCACAGATCTTTGTAACTGCACCGTAAAACGATCCCGCGCTTTCTAGACTTGAAGTGTCAGAGGCTAATGTAGGCAACACAGAGCCCAGGGCTGGTGCTCAACCCGAAACCATGGCCTCCATCTGCTTCTCCGGGGTGGAGCAGGGTTCTTAAATTATTAATTCCAGAAATCAGTAATTTATACCACCTACATTTGTCTATAACATATATATCTCTCAGTGGTTCCCACATTTATTTTTGCAGCGTCTTTATAGCTGTCGATATTTTAAATTTGTTTCATTATCA
>NW_028016267.1:0-11372 GCF_054177405.1 Leptonychotes weddellii
TCTCACATGCTTCTCTGTAGTCTCAGTGTTGAAAAGAATCCTAACCCCGTAAAAGCTGCATAATCAGAACTACAGAAGCGGGTTTTAAGGAAGCTGGTGCTCTCCCAGTGGGTCGACTTTCAGAAGAGGAGGAGAGAGGAGGAGTAAGGTCAGAAGCTCCAGGAACAGCTGGTTCCATCCAGCATTCGTGTCAGCACCTTGTCAGAGGTCATAACCCTGGGGGCCAGGGGCGGGCTGCCATGGTGTCCCCGCTGCTAGAACCCGCGGAGGCAACTGGACGAAGACAGGGAGCAAGGCAAACACCACTAACAGCCTCGGTCCTAGAGAGGACGTTAATGTAATATATACCTATCTTCTGTTAGAGTCTCTCGAGGTTAATTTGTCAGCTCAGGGAACAGAGCCCCCAAATGTGCCTGCTGTGTGCACCCCAGGAAAGGACCGGAAGACACTGAACATCCGAGGAGGGACGTCCTCCTGGCACACGAAGCCCAGCCATGGCTGCTACCCACGCTGACGGGCCGGGAGGCGGCTCCGAGCGGCGGGTCCGAATGAGATTTGGGAGCCCCTCAGCCAGCGTCCAGCTCCAAGCAGCAACGTGGTGTCAGCCTGGAGAACTGGGGCCCGAGGCTCGACATGTGATGGGCCCTCCCCGCACCAGGTGACGTCTGGACCCCAGGCCTGCGTCCAGCAGAAGTCCTGTGAGGTCACTTCAGCCAGAGCCCCTCACCCCCGTGTTTCCTCCCAGTGTTTTTCCAACCACAAACCCCCTCCCCGCTATTAATCCCACCGCCCCAGCTGCTTAGAGTTGAGCCCCATCTCTCCGCTGACCGCAGACCCTGTCCCCGTGGTCCCTGAACTCATCACCATGGAGGTCTTCCTTTCGTCACTAACGAGTGTCACCAATAACTGCTCTTAACAGTCTGGATGTTTGTTTTCTTTAACGACTCTACGAGAGTGGCAACTGGGTGGGCCTGAGCCTGAAACCAGAGGCTGGGAGAGCAGCACAGAGTATGAGATGCAGCACTTCAACACAGAAGAGGCCTGCACAGCCTGGCCCGGCAGCCTGGGGACCCTTAGGGGCCTGGAGACCCAGAGACCAGGTGGCCCAGCAGCCCAGCGACCCTGCGGCCTGGAGACCCACAGGGGCCTGGAGACCTGAGGGGCTTCTGCAGCCTCTTGCTGAGCAGAAGGAGATCCCTGCTCTGTCCTCAGCGGTGGGAGTGGCTGCAGGGTCATCGGAACCTGCCTCTAAAGGGCCAAGTGTTAAAGGGCTCTCAGGCCTGGTGCTGCAGGAAGGTGGTCCCTGGTCTGTGCCTGTAAAATGGCAGCCTGTCCAGAAGGCTCCTGAGAGAGGGCACCCCTCCAGGGGACAGGGCCATGTTCCCCTCTGGTCTGTACCAAGCTGGTGAGCCCTCCACCTCACCTCCCTGTCACCCATGTGCTGTGGGCCCCATGCTGTGCGACTTACATTCCAGTCTATGGTCACAAAGAAAGGATGCCGCTTGATCTCCTCCACTCCGTCGATGCCAGCACCTGTCCCGGGGGGCAAAACACACACAAGCATCAGGACAAACCCCTAGTTTCATTACCTCTGAGAGTTTCTGGCATAGCAGTGCGAGGGGCTGGGGGATGCCTGAGCAGCTCCAGATGCCTTCTTCCTGCGGGAAGGGGCCCCTGCTCACCTGCCTCACAGCCCACAGAAGCCACATTCAGCCCTGCAGGCCTGTGACAGGGCCAGAGGCAGGGGTGGGGTAGGCTGGAAGCTTCCTGCTGCAGGTGTGGGGGGGTGCCTGGAAACCTAGAGGGGGAAGCTGGAGGCCCATCACAGCCCGGCTGCATGTGTGCATGTATCCATCCATCCATCCATCCATCCATCCATCCATCCATCTATCCACCCATCCCCCCATCCACCTATCCATCCATCCATCCATTCATCCTCCATCCATCCATCTATCCATCATCCATCCATCCATCCACCCACCCATCCACCTATCCATCCATCCATCTATCCATCCATCCATCCATCTATCCACCCATCCCCCCATCCACCTATCCATCCATCCATCCATCCATCCTCCATCCATCTATCTATCCATCTATCTATCATCCATCTATCCACCCACCTACCTATCCATCCATCCATCCATCTATCCATCATCCATCCATCCATCCACCTACCCACCCACCCATCCACCTATCCATCCATCCATCTATCCATCCATCCATCCACCTATCCATCCGACCATCCATCCACCCACCTATCCATCTATTCATCCATCTATTCATCCATCCATCCATCCATCTATCCATCATCCATCCATCCATCCTTCCATCCATCCATCTATCCATCATCCATCCATCCATCCATCCATCCTTCCATTCATCTATCCATCCATCCATCCATCCATCCATCCATCCATCCATCTATCTATCTAAGTAGGCACCATGCCCAAGATGGGACTTGAATTCACAACCCCAAGATCAAGAGTCACATGCTCTACCAACTGAGCCACCAGCCCCGCCCTGGCTGCACTTTTGATGCTCAGGCTGGCCTTCCAGAAGGGTGAGAAAGTGCGGAAGGAGTGGGAGAGCAGGCTGCAGTGCAGAGCGCCTTCTTAGGCGGCTCTGGGTTCACAGGGAAGGGGAAGACAGCCAGATACTGGAGAGGTAGCTTCCGGCAGGACGGGACCCAGAGAGAGACTGGCGTCCACACCTGCCGATGCCGGGGACCCTGGAGACTGCTTATAAATAGTTCTGCTGGGTTTGTTCATTCTGCCCGGCCTCTCTCTTTACTTTGCTGCTTACATTAAATCCCGAGGCCTGGGGAGCGGGGCAGGGCCGAATCTGCAGAGCACAGAGGATTCGGGGCAGGGAAACTGTTTTGCCTGCCGAGGTGATGTCATGCTACCTTTGCTGGAGGCGCACAGGCAGCGTGTGAGGCCTGACGCGGACGCTGCCAACGCTGGTCTATCCGTTACACCAAACGAACGGCACTGACATCAGTTTGGGGTTAGGGGAAACTGTCTGGGGAGACGGGGCAGGGGAGTCCAAGGGAACTTGCTGTACTTTCCATTCAACTTTTCTGTAAACTTAACGCTGCTCTAAAAATAAGTCTATTAATTCAGAGGAACCAAAACCCCAGGTCCTAAGAGCTCTGGGTTTTCTCCAGGATGGGAAGGGAGAAGAGGAGCCTCGGTGGGCCAGGGAGGGGGCTGGGGGCATGGGGACGTGGGAAGGGGAGGCGGGCCATGTGGGCTAGGGCCGTGTCCAGCCAGCTCCTGTCCCAAGTCTGGGGATGGGGGTTCCGTGCCACGTGGTTTGTGAGACACAGACTTCTCGGTTCTGCACCCCGGGCTCCACAGCCCCAGCCCTGCTCCCTGTTCAGCTCCTGCTGCTTCTTGTTCAGCCTGCACCCCAGGAAGGTGGGTGCTGGGGGCTGCCGGCTGCGATGGGAGGGACCAGGAGCAGGAAGGTGTGGAGGACGGGGAAGCCGCCCCCCGCTGCTTTGGTCATGGAGGCACCGCCCACCCAGCCGCACTGTCGGGGCCTGAGAAGTCAGGTGGCACCCTCCGTATAGGGTGCTGGGGTTCCAGGAGATGCAGCCCTCCTGGACGTGGCTGGATGCTTTCACGTCCTCATCCCCTCACCAACGTTCCCTGGTCTTTGCGCTGATGTGGGAACCACCCATGGGACAGAGGGTGGTACAGTTCAGCCCCACCTCCGACCTCCAGGGAGGGGAGAGGGCTGGAGTGATTTAATGGAGCATGCCTAAGGAGTGGGACCTTCATAAAAGCCCTGTACAGCAGGGTTTGGAGAGTTTCCGGGCTGATGAACAAAAATGCATCCATGTGCTGGGAGGGTGGTGTATCCCAAATTCCAAGGGGACCCCTTCAGACCTCACCCTATGCACCTCTTCATCAGTATCCTTTAAAATATCCATCGTAATAAACTGGTAATAGGAAGTAAAATGGTTTCTTGAGTTCTGTGAGCTGTTTTAGCATATTATCAGACCCAAAGAAGGGGTCTTGGAAACTCCGGATTTACAGCTGGTTGGTCGGAATCACAGGTGATACCCTGGGCAGTGGGACTGAGCCCGGGTCTGGGCCAATGCTAGGTGGTTAGTGCCAGAACTAAGGTGAATTGTAGGATACCAAGCTGGTGTCTCCTGGGAAGTGAAGAATTTGTTGGTGTGGAAAACGCACGCATCTGCTGTCAGAAGTGTTGGTATGAGTAGAGAGAAACGGGTTCTGTCCTTCAAGGACCTCCGGCTGAGGACCTCTCTGGAGTTCCAAGTCTGGCCCCCGTTCCGAGATCTGATCCCAGCAGCCTGCAGCCCATGACAGGCCCCCAAACTGCTGCTGTCAAAAACCGTGGGGAACAAATCAGCGGTCCGACTCCCAGCACTGACCTCCCTTCAACCCACCCGTGTGCCGGCCTCCTTGTGAAGACCGGAGCTCTGGATGGAAAATCCTCCTGGTTCTGAGGATTAAAACCCCCCGATCTGTACTGCTTCCCGGCTCTTCTTTGGTGAGGGCTGCCGTGCTTCCAGAAGCACCGTGGGTCGGTCAGGGGTGGGAGCGTCAGCACACACGTCAGAGCCCGAGGTAGCACACACCTGCCGAGTGACTCATCGGCTGAATCTCCTTGAAGAATCTACACTGCATTTTGTACCCATTCCATTTCATCCTCATTCATCATTTGCAAATACATGGTCTGCAGCAATTCAAACCAAGTGAGACACAAAGGAAATACAGGTTTTGGTGTGACTCCAAATTCTGTGCTGGTACATGCTGGGTTTTCTTGGATACTTAATCAGCACATTCTTACCTGCACTTTCTTTCTTCCGCCGCAGTGAGATTTTGTACCATGTCTGTGCTTTGAGGACTCAGCAAACAGTCGACAGTGAATTAACACTTCAGTTATTACTCAAAAATTACAGGTGTTCCAAAAGGAGAAAAACATGAAACAGGAGGCAAATTTCTGCACACAGTTCTTTAAGGCCTACGTCCTCCTTCCTAGGGCACACAAGGTCATTGTTTTGGATTCTATAGTCTTATCCTCTCCTGAAACGAGGGAAGCGGTTGTTTTGTATTGATGACCCCTTTTTATGTCAACTGAACACAGTGCCAGTTGGGCAGAGCCCTAGGCTAGGAGGGTCAGGGAGTGCTTGTGCAGATCCTGAATCACAGCTGGCTGCTGTCGGGTCTGACCCGATGCCGTGGAAGTCTCCCCTTCTGTGCCAAGCGCAGGGCTGTGATTCATCCGGATCATAGGGCAAGTGTTCACAGACAGAAAGGTCTGGAACAGAAGAATGATACTTGTCTCTTATCAGGCTTGGTGATAAGGCTTGGTCCTCCAACACCAGGTAAAGATGAGTTAAAAAAAGTTCAATGGAGCGGTAGATTCAAGAGCTCATACTTCCTGTGGTGTGAACATGTCGTCACCTGTGGTCCATCTGCAGATGGGAATATCACTGAGCGTGTTCGTGGGGACCCACGTGTCAGACTTCCACATGTTGGTTGAGGGTGTCATCTCGCATCCAGGCAGACTTGCTTATGTCCACACACTGTTGTGAGCGCGCCCTCCGCATGCACGGGGGATTTGCTCTACGGCACGGATGACATTCAGCCCCCTGCTCCACAGGCTTAACAAGGCGACTTGTTCACTGTGGGGCCAATCGTCACTGGGCTTCTACATTCTCAGTAGATTACTCTCAAAAGGTTTTGGTACCTGCCCCAAATATTTTCATTGTTTCTTCATTTCCACAGGTAGCGTTGGGAATGTTTAATCCCTGGGCCTTCTGAGATGCCTCTGAAGTATTTACTCTTTGTTTTTGAGCCACACAGTGTCCACCTCAAATTCTTTTTTTTTTAATTTTAAATTTTATTTTTTTTAAATAATCTCTACCCCCCCAATGTGGGGCTTGAACTCACAGTCCTGAGATCGAGAGTCGCACTCTCCCCCAACTGAGCCGGCCAGGCGCCCCTCACGGCAAATTCTTGGTGCACGTTCAGAACAAGCTCACTTTTGGTTACTGTCCTTGCATCCTCGAGCTCCGCCCGACTGGTACACTTGTAATTTCCGAGCCATCCTGTCAGGGATGTGAACACGTCTGCTTCTTACCTCTTCATCACTTACACATTATCTACATGTTGTTTTTTCATAGTTTTGAAGTATTTGCTATCCCTTTGAAATTTCATTTGCTCAGCGTTTAAAGCTTGGCTGTGGCTCAGAGGACACTGGTTTGAGCAGACCAGCGAGCTTGGTCTTGACCACGCCGTCCAAGGTTGGCCTGCTGCTGATGGGACCCGGGATGGGCCATCGGAGACAGAGCCGGTGAAGCATGTCTTGTGGAGACCAGCGTTGGAGAGTAGAACAGAAACAGGAAACACAGAAATCCTCTGCTAGTGGGCGGGGCTGTAGCCAACAGGTGTGCTCGGGGACTGGATCTGACGCGGTCTACACTGCTGTGCTGTTTCACATGGATCAGCACAGCTCATTCCTCTCTCAACTCCGCCACATGGCCCCTAGGAGTCCGTGGATCTCCTGGAAGTTCCTATAGGAAGACACAGATGCTCCCGAGGGATGAGCTAGAGAGCCGTCAGCGTTGAAAACAGCCCAGAGAGTGGGTTTCGTACTTCCAGTACCCATCCTCGTCTTCCATTCTGCGGCAACGTCTGGAAAGGAAGCCAGACTTCTGTCTGGAGAGGGGTTTACTCAAAACAGCGCCTTTGTAGGGCCCTGCCCGACACACCCATTCACAAGAACACCACCGTCTGGTGACCTCCCTGAGCCTGGACGCGCATCCGAGGTTCTGCACTGCTCGGCCCCGACCTCCCCGGGGGCTGGGGGGGGGTGGGCGGGGAGGGGGCGCCACCTTGGCCCCAGCGCCAGGCTGCAGCGTGCGGGCTGGAACGGAGCCCCTGCCTCTCGCTCTTGTCCTTGACTTCCTGGACTTCCGAATCTTTCAGAATGACAAGTGTCCCACCTGGAGGGCACCTCTGGGGCAGAGATGAGGACATGGAGGCCCAGCGCAGGGACCGGTCTACCAAGGCCTCCCTCCCGGAACATGCCCGACCCCCACCTCCATCTCCCCGGAGGCCTCTGTGGACCAACTCACCAGCGACACCAGCCCCGAGGGGCTTCTCTAGTTCACGGTGAGACCGTCCCTGGTCGGCTGCACCCTTCAGAGGGAGCCTGCGCCGCATGCCCTGGCAGTCCCCGCTCAGCCTGCGCTGCCTCCTCCAGCGCCCCCCGCCCCCCGCCCCCGGCACAGGGAGATAACACACACACCCCCCCACGGGCAGGGCTCCTGCGACTTTGCCCCTGGCCCCCTCCTGACGACAGCAGCTGTTTGGGGGCCACCGATGCATTTTGCCCGGGGTTCTATCACTGCGCACATCACATCGCACAATCAATACGTGTGTGACCCCTCATTCAGGTCAGAGTCCTCAGCTGCTGTGCATCTGCGCGTCATCACAGTCGAAACGGACACCAAGTTCACTCCAAGACCCTCGAGCTCACTGCTCCCCGCGCAGAAAACAACCTGCTCCTCCCCCTTCCTCCCCTCCCATCCAGTCTACCTAGCTGCCCCCACGCCCCCAGCTTCCACCCTCCTCCCTCTCCACCCCTCCCTCCAGGACTACCAGCTCTGCTCGCTCCGCCCCTGCAGCCTTCTACCATTAGCCTGGAGGCCGCAGGGCAGAAGCCGTGGACGGGACGCCCCCTTGGAGGCCGCCTCGCCATGCACCCGGGTCACTGGCACCTACTCAGGTGTTCACAGCACGTTTACCAAGCAGCAAGCACCTGTAGTCAGTGGGTGGGCGAGATTGAGACTCTGGGGTGAGGACATTCGGGGGACGCTGAGGCAGAAGGGCCAGCTTTAGACCTGGAGGCCGGGGTCCTGTGCAAGTCGTGTGGGGGAGGGGCCTCGGCTTCTTCATCTGCAAAGGGTAAGAGGTCAACCAAAGGCATCTCTGCTTTTCCTTCCAGCTGTCCGCTTCTGTGCACACACCCTTGGAGGGTGCCATGGATTGAACCGCGTCCCTCCGAAAGTCTTGCGTTGATGTCCTTCCGAGGGAGGGAAAGAGGCAGCTGGGCAGCGGGGCTGCAGGGCTGGTGCTGGGCCTTGGCCTCCGAGGGGACTCGGTGGGAGGGGAGGCGCCGGGAGGGGAGCAGGGGGACGTGGAAGCGGTTTGCTGTTTCCCAGCACCAACGTCGGCCCGGCCTCCAGGGGTTGGGTGCCTGGGGTCAGCTGGGGGGCCGGGGGCTCTTCAAGAGGGCAGGACTCCAGAGACAGAGGTTCTGGCTGATTTGAAGGTGACCTGGTCATGATACAAATCCGTGTGACAATAGGCATTGGGGCGAGGCCTTCTGAGCCCCCTGAATGGCCCAGGGGCTATTTTAGGGCTAAGGCTCACAGCAAACAGAACGGAGGGGAGGACCCAGCCTTCCAATCCAGCTGCCTGTGCAGATCAAGATTCATCTACTCAACGTGATCTTCCTCCTTATGGCAAAAGATTTTTGGGCAAGTAGATTCAGTTGCCTCCCTGGGGAAAGTCGTGTCACTAATAATCCCAAATATAGTTTCTTCCTTATGCTGAGCCTGGAAATCTTCTGTTGTGAGGACTCCCAAGGGATGGCCAGTAGCTCCTGGAGAGGTGCATGATGATTCCCTTTAGAGATTAGCTGAAGGGCAGTCTTCGGCCACAGATGGGCCGACGTCCACGCCTGCTGGGGGCTCCACTGGGCCAGTCTCTCCCAAGATGATCATCTATACACTTAATGAGATAATCCCATCTTTCTCGCTCATCAATGACTTAAACTAAATAAGAAAATGATATTTTGGGTTCGAGAACTATGATTTTTGGTGACATTAAATTCGAAGACAAAGGAATAGGTTATATAAGGAAATTATTTCCTTTTTCCAGAACAGAGGAAGAACAAACACGGCCCCTCCCCTGGTCACATTCATCCGGTGCATGGTGACAAATCCTCTCCAGCAAATGCAAGGATATTTGAAAGGAGAGTGACTTCCTCAGCTCCTGCAGGAGACGAGTCGGAATTGCTTCTTCTCTGGTGTGTGTTTCAGTGAATGGATGTGTCCAATGTCTTCATTTCTCTGTTCTGAGTCTGGTTCCCTGCGGGGAGGTCAGACTCACAGCCAGGCTCCCACGGGCGTGGACGGGTGGCCGACGGGGCTCGGCCTAGAGGGAAGCGTCCTGGGAGAGGAGGCGCCACGCCTCACGCGTGCTCACGCATGCACAGTTCACAACGTGCCCAGATTTTCTGCTGGCACCCAAGAATGACAAGGCAGAGACTGGACAGATCTTCACAGCACAAACTCGGCATCGAAAGAAAAGTTTCAGCCGTGGGCAAGGTTACTGGGGAAACACGGTGGAAGGAGCCCTTTGAGGGCGACAGGGCTGGAGTTCCTCTTCTCCATGGTTGGAGAGGCCCTGCCCTCCTTCCGGCTGAATTCGGGACCCGGCAGGTCACCTGAATGCTTTCCTGCCAAGGAATGCCGGGCTCTCCAGAAATAGGTCACACTCTTTCTTTTTTGCAATGATCTCAGGACAAGGTTTAACAACATCAACTGAAATGCATCCCATAAAACCACAGTTTGTTCCGTTTTTACTGGAGTTGCAGTTTACCAGTACTTGCGCATAGACAACTTTTATCCACTCCGTCCCACAACCACGTGGCAGAGAACGAAAACATTCCGATTAGTAGGAAGCAGCGTGACCAAGAGGTCTAGATGCGATCCCCCACCACGGATCTGGGTGCGCCCATTATCTCTGCCTTCTTATGGACTTGCGTCCTGTGTGTCAGACACGGTTCTAGCTCTTTACGTCTTTCTAACCACACTATGAAGTAGGCACGGCCATCACCCTCAGTTCACAGACAGGGAAACCGGCTCAGAGAGGTGCATACATCTGCTCGAGGTCACTCAGCAAGTAAGTGCTGGACGGGATGCGGCCTGGCATCGCCGCCCTCCACCCCTCTGCCCAGTGCTCCTCCACCTGGGGCTCCTCACGAGCTCCCCTTCTCCTGGCTCACACTTGCCGTTGTCCACGTTCCAGCAAACCTCTCTCCCTTCCGATGAGCTCTGCCATGTACCTCTCTCTTTCTCGGTTTGCCACTTCCTTGGCTAATGCTAATCTCTCTGGTGGCCCTGAAGGCCCCGTGAGAGCGAGGACCATGGTTCTGCTCCACTCTGTCGCCAGAGCCAGAGCCTAGAAAGCACTGCGGAACCCCATGTAGGTGTGTATTATTTCTAGATTACATACTGTACAGTCCCTCTCCTTCCTAACTAACAGGTCCTTAAGATCTGCCGAGAGGGGTGAGAAATAGGGTTGGAGGCACTGGAGGAAGGCAGGCCAGGCACCAAACCTCCCTCAAGTCGGCTCATCCTCTATTGAAGACCTCTGCAGCCGACCCTGGAGGCTGGCTAATAAGACAACCATTCCCAATCTCCTATTCCTTGTATCCCAATCCTTGTTTTCCCACCTTCCTTTTAGTTAGAAGTGCCATGCGACAGTTTCTAGTCAGCAGGAAGTACAGGGAAGTCCCAGGGTTTTGGGAAAGCTTTGCCTTCTTGATAAGAGAGACAGATGCAGCTGTCCTCATCCATTTCCTCCTTTCAACTGAATGTGATGCCTGGAGCTGTGGCAGCCACTTTGTGATCACAAGGCCCCACTCATGAGGATGAAAAGGCAATGAACTAAGGATGGTAAACTAAAAAGATAAGCAGATCTGGGCTTTTGATAACTATGGTTCGGCTGCTGGGTCAATGCTTACAACCCTCTACTGCCATGTGACTTGTTACTGCAAGAAAAATAAACTGTAGTTTGAAAAATTAAATTGTGTTAAATAATTTTAAGTTACTTAAGTGTTCTGTACTTTGCAACTAAAAGTAATTCTTTGGGATATACCTCTCTCACGAGCAAATCTCTGCGGGTTAAGACTGGCCAAGCTGCACCGCAGGCTGGCCCTGGACAGGGAGGGATTATTTTGGTGTTAGTCCCACACGGACGGAGACATTAATGATAGATAATTCATGATCAGGAGAGTCAGCTCAGAAATAGGCAAACAATTATGATCTTTGTGTGGCTTTTAGAACTGAACTGAGGGACACATTTACTGTTTGGTTCTGTGCCTTAAAATGCGCTCTCATTAAGAAGTGCTGCCCATATATGTTAAGAAAAAAAAAGAAGAAGAAGAAGGTAGCGGGAGGGGAAGAATGAAGCGGGGGAAATCGGAGGGGTGGACGAACCATGAGAGACGATGGACTCTGAAAAACAAACTGAGGGTTCTGGGGGGGAGGGGGGTGGGAGGATGGGTTGGCCTGGTGGTGGGTATTGAGGAGGGCA
>NW_028016268.1:0-736 GCF_054177405.1 Leptonychotes weddellii
CACATGATAAAAGTGTGTGAATGTCTATGCAATCAACCACATCACTTTCAATTAATACAATAAATAAAAGTCAACATTGTTTTCAGTTAATCTGCTTTTAATTTTATATACAATCTGTAAACAACTATTCACCAATACTTTTAAAGGGCCAATAGTATTCCATTAAATGGATGTACCATGATTCACTAATTCAGTTCCTCACTATTAATTTATGAGTTGCTTTTGACTATACACAAATTTAATCAGTCTTTACTGAACAATGTGTGCAAGGTTTGCACACATTGCAGATTATATCCGAAGAGTAAAAAAAAATAGAGTAGAATTTTTATCTTATCATTCATTTTTAACCATTTGATATATAAATTACTCTTCAAAAATGTACCTTTTTTGTAAGAAGTACATGACTATGTCTATTTTTCTTGTACGCTTGCCAAACACTATTTTTTTCACAGTTTCAATTTAAAAATATGGTTAAAGTAGCAGCTAATTTCTTCAATACTAATCAGGGTAATCAAGTTTGTGTGTATGTGTGCCTTGTCCATTAGTATTTGTGTGTGTGTGTGTGTGTGTCTGTATTTCCTGTTTGTGCTCTTTGCTTGGTTTTCAGTAGGTAGTGCTTATTATTTTTCTTACTGACTTACACGATCTTTTAAAGCATTGAGGCATTTTTTTTATCTGTTATGAATGTTGCAAAGCTTTTCCCCAATTTTTATTGGCCTTTTATTAGTTTATACTG
>NW_028016269.1:0-736 GCF_054177405.1 Leptonychotes weddellii
TCTGCCTTATTCTTTGTGTTAGCTGCCTTTGATTTTATTTTCTGATGAGGTAATGGAAAGCATAACAACCATCAAAATTAATAAAGGTCTGTAGAGAGAAATGCATGACTATCATATCCATTCAATGCTGTTAGACTATTTCTTACAAATGACAGTTGTCATGGCCACAAGAGACAGAAAAAATAGAGGAAAAACTGGTATTTCATCAAAGATAGGCAAATTGACAGTTTCCAAAATTCTGGAAGGGGAAATGAATATACATAAAGGTCATCAAATGTTAAGAAAACTACTTTGAAGTATGTGGCCTTTTTTATGGACAAATATGGTTACCATTTAGCAAGACTAGAAGAGATTGGGTTCATGTATAGTAAACAAAAATTCTAATGATAACTTTCTTCCAGAAAACACTGGAAACACATATCACACACTCAGATGCTTGGGTATGCTGGTGAAGTGCTTCCATTACTAGTTCTAGCTGACACATTTGCAATAACTCAACAGTTTACAAAGTATTTGCCTTATGACTCCAAGTATATTAGGTTTCAGGAATGGGAAAGAAGCCAACATCCTGAGATGAGAGTACGTGATATGATAAAAACTGAAATAAAAGCCTTCTGTCGTCTTTTATGCATATGAGGAATTACACAACTAAATGAAGAGATCCCAGGTATACTTCTTCAGTACCTATCAAAGTGCCGTGAGGCATTTCATCAAATTATTTGGGCCTTAAAAGACC
>NW_028016270.1:0-736 GCF_054177405.1 Leptonychotes weddellii
GATGATGGTGATGATGATGATGGTGGTGATGATGATGATGGTGGTGGTGATGATGCTGATAATGGTGGGAGTGTTGATGATAATGAGGAAGTAATGATGATGTGGTGGTATTGACAATGATGATGGTGATGAAGACGATGATGATGGTGAAAATGGTGGTGGTGCTAATAGTGATGGTGAATCTCAGTTGGATCCAGATCCAGGGCTGGCTCATGGTCTAGCCTCAATGTATCCTTCCAGTTTTTTCTCTACTCATCTTTCCTAACCCTCTGCTCTAGAGAAGTTGACTTGCTGTCTTCAAAAACATATTGCCAAGCCCGGACTGCAGCCTTTGCTCTTACGAAGTCCCTAAAGATGTGTTCTGTGGCACACCAATAAATAGAGATGCTCGGTGATGAGAATAGGGTTCCAAAGGTCCACAAGTCTGAGGAACACTATACATTCTGCTCTCCTCTGGGAGATAGCACAATGCAAGTTAGTACAGGAAAGGTTCTGAGACAACTTACAGTAATGTACCTACTTACCTTTGTCTAACAATACTTCCAAAACCTTTTCTGACATATGACCCCCCTTTTCAAGTAATTCTTACCTATCAGTATCCCACAGAATGACTGTTTCTACAAATCACTTGGAGGAAATAGTGCCCCAGCTCCTTTTGCTTCCTTAGCTAACACTTCAAGATGAACACAAATCCATTTCCTCCAGCAAGTCCTCACAGATCTTGTCCCTTCACAGG
>NW_028016271.1:0-736 GCF_054177405.1 Leptonychotes weddellii
CTGAGAGCATTCATTACCAGGAGACACAGAGTAAAAACCCCACTGGAAGGTGTTCTTCAGGCAGAGGGAGAAGGGTCCCAGATGGCAGTTGGGTACGACAGGAAGGACCCATCCTGACGTGGGCAAGTCTAAATGGATATTGACCACGTAAAACAGTAATTATGTCTTGAAGAGGTTTGAAATATACATAGAATTAAAATACATGATAACAATAGCTACTGAGCCAGAAGAGGGATAAACGGAATTAGCATGCTCTAAGGTCCTTTTCACTGTCCAGAAAGTGGTAAAAGTACTAATTTATGTTAGACTTTAATAATGAGTCAGGATGAGTATTGTAATCCCCCAGATAATTGTGAAATGAATAGAACAGAATATATAAGTGACAAGATCATAGTGGGGAAATGCAGTATTAAAAAAATCCTCATCTGAAAGACCAGGGAGTGGGGGGAAAGGATATAAAATGAACAGGGAAAATTGAAAACAGATAGTAAAGATTGCAGATTTCCACCGCATCGCATGAAGTCACACCGCTGCGTGTAAGTGGTCTAGCACTCCAACTGAAAGAGCAAATAAAAAACAAAAAAACCAAGTCCATGGTGCTTAGAAGGGACACCCCTTAAACATAAAATACTCCAGGCTCAAAGGACACGAAAACCAATGTGGTTGTGCTCATCGCAAGCACAGTGGACCCATAAGGCAAGAAGCAAACGGCCCCCAAACCTGTGGGATATGGACC
>NW_028016272.1:0-736 GCF_054177405.1 Leptonychotes weddellii
CGTGAGTATTATTAACACTGCCGGCTGGGTCTTGTTATGTCACAAGGACTGCATTCCACACTTGACCTGTCTTTGCTCACTTCATCCTCACGATGATACAGGCAGTTAGACATTATTACCCCTACTTCACAGATGAACAAACTGAAATCCAGAAGAATAAAGGGACTCACCCAAGACCACTTGGTTAAAAAGTATCTGACAGCGGGACCTAAGGCTGTCTAGTTCTCAATGCACATTCCTGCCCTATGCAATCAATCCATCTTGCTAAGGTTCACAAATCAATGGGAAGAGAAAGAATTATTTGGTAAATATTGAGATAGTTAAATTGTTAATTAAAAATAACAGTTGAGGGGTGCCTGGGTAGCTCAGTCAGGTAAGCATCCATCTTTGGCTCAGGTCATGATCCTGGGGTCCTGGGATCAAGCCCCATGTCTGGCTCCCTGCTCAGTGGGGAGTCTGCTTCTGCCTCTGCCTCTGCCCCTCCCCACCCCTACTCATGCTCTGTCTCTCTCTCTATTTCTCTGTCTCTTAAATAAATGAATAAAATCTTTAAAAAAATTTATCAGTTGAGATTCTAACTCGCACAATGGATTAGAATAAATTCCAGATGTACTAAGCAATTAAATATAAGTTAAACCTTAGAAAACTAGAAGAAAATCAGAATGTCTCTTTAGCGAATTGCAAAGCAGGAGAAAATGCACAAGATTAGGTGTGAGAGGAAACATTAGAAAGGAAA
>NW_028016273.1:0-736 GCF_054177405.1 Leptonychotes weddellii
TGAGACAGAAATAATATTTACCATAGCATCAAAGTATAAAATAATTGGTACTTAAGGATAAATTTGACAAAAGGTGTGAAAAGCACAAAACACTGGTCAGAGAAATTCAAGGAGCTCTAAATAAATGGAAAACATCCAGTGTCCATGACTCAGAAAAATTACTACTGTTAAAATGGCAATACTACCCAAATTTATTATAGATGGAACCCAGTCCTTATCAGTATTCCAACTACAATTTTTCAGAAATTGATAAGCTGATTTTAAAATTCGTATCAAAATGCAAAGGACCTAAAAGAGCCAAAATAATCTTTAAAAAGCACCAAGTTGAAGAACTAACAGTACCTGATTCCAAATTTCAGTTTAAAGATAGGAAAATAGACAATGGAACAGAATAAAGCATTGTGAAAGCACACTGACTTACATAGGCAACTGATTTTTTGATAAAGGAGCAAAAGCAGTTCAAGGGAGAAAGTATAGATCTTGCAGAAATTGTTTTGGAAAAACTGGATATTCATATATTTTTTAAAGAATGTTGTTCCTGGGGCGCCTGGGTGGCTCAGTTGGTTAAGCGACTGCCTTCAGCTCAGGTCATGATCCCAGGGTCCTGGGATCGAGTCCCGCATCGGGCTCCCTGCTCTGCGGGGAGCCTGCTTCTCCCTCTCCCACTCCCCCTGCTTGTGTTCCCTCTCTCGCTGTGTCTCTCTCTGTCAAATAAATAAATAAAATCTTTAAAAAA
>NW_028016274.1:0-736 GCF_054177405.1 Leptonychotes weddellii
GTGGGTGTTATGCACAAACAATGAATCATGGAACACTTCATCTAAAACTAATGATGTAATGTATGGGGATTAACATAAGAGTAAAAAAAAAAAATTCAAAAAAAAAGGAGCTCCTGGCCAGCTCAGTTGGTAGAGTATGCAACTCTTGATCTTGGGGTTGTAAGTTCAAGCCCCCCAGTAGGTGAAGAGATTATTTAAAAATAAATAAAATCTTTGAAAATAAACAAATAAAATAAAGAAGCTCCTGGTTCTATGATTATAATTGAGACCATGTTATTTCTTATCCCCAACCTTAAGAGACAATGCAATGAGAATTGGGAAATAGAGGCATCAGGACAAGTTATCAGTAAGTTTAACTTAATGGCTTTTAGGTATTCATTTATTTATTTTTTTAACTTGATCACCCTATCTGTGATTCATGCCATGCTAGTTTTAGTTATAAAAGATGAGATAGTGAGTGATTTTGTCCTTTTCAAAACACACACAAAAAAATGCCTAGTCTTTGATTTCTTTAAAAACTGCATATGATTTTCCATATGGTTCTTCCTCTCTTTCTTTCACTTAGATTTCTTAGTAGTTTTATTTGTAATTTTGTGCAGAGACCTAGAAGAGAGGGAAGTAATATCAACCAAGCTTCAGCACTATTTAAAGTCCTAGTTTGCTATAATCTTGTCAGCAGTGTATATACATATTAAAATTCATTTCATCTCTAATCTCTTTCAATTAAAAAGACAGG
>NW_028016275.1:0-736 GCF_054177405.1 Leptonychotes weddellii
GTGTGTGTGTGTAATCACATTTTCTTTCTCCATTCATCCATTCATCCGTTGAAGAACATTAAGGTTGTTTCCATGCCTGGCTACTGTGAATAATGCTGCCAAGAACATGGGACCGAAGATATTTCTTTGAGATCTTGATTTTAATTCTTTTTGGTATATATCCAGAAGTGGAATTGCTGGATCATATGCTAGCCCTATTGGTAATTTTTTGAGGAACTATCATGCTGTTTCTCAGAAGGGCTGTACCAATGTACATTTCTACCAACAGTTAATAAGGCTTCCCTTTTCTCCACACCTTGCCAACACATTTTATCTCTTCTCTTTTTGATAATAGCTTGATGTTAATTTTCCTTGAGTCAGGAAAATTAACATCAAGCTATTTATCCACTGAAAATTACCTCTGGGGACTTGGCATCTTCAGTTAAAGTTCTGGTTGGAAAAGGAGGGGCGTTGGTGCCTCTATTTGAAACTGCAAGTAAGAAAGAGTGCTGCCTTTCATCTGCCTGAATATCTTTGTGTTCTGTCCTACCATTCAAGGAACAGAAAATCCTATGTAATACATTATAATTATAAAACAGTTATGTTGATTTGAGGGATTGATATCCCCTTTCTTCAAGTTTCCTTTTTAGGCAGGACAAGTCTTTTTAAAGCCCAGAAACTTACATATAAATGTTACTCAATACCTATTGGTTGATCGGTTTAAAAATCACTGGGCTGAATGCATAGCCAAGTTATC
>NW_028016276.1:0-736 GCF_054177405.1 Leptonychotes weddellii
TTTTCCATATCTTTTCTTAAATTATTTACTCTCCAGTTTAGAAAAGTGGATTAGAATGATTAGAATAGATTTTTCACTGTTTGTATTAATCTAAAATTCTGTAACCTGGGCGCCTGGGTGGCTCAGTTGGTTAAGCGACTGCCTTCAGCTCAGGTCATGATCCTGGAGTCCCGGGATCGAGTCCCGCATCGGGCTCCCTGCTCAGCGGGGAGTCTGCTTCTCCCTCTCCCGCTCCCCCCTCTTGTGCTCTTTCTCTCACTCTCTCTCTCAAATAAATAAATAAAATCTTTAAAATTCTGTAACCTAGTAAATGAAGCAAATACAAAGTAAGTTATACTCTAAAACTTAAAAAGAAGTTTAAATAATTGTTTAGGATTCTAATTATCAGTTGAAAGTATAATTGAAGACAAAGAATGATAAAAACGAGTCTCATTATCTTAAAATGAAAGCTCTATATTTTATTTTATTAACTGATAATGTGAATTTGCAGATCTGTTTGAATTAACTAAACAATATACAGCGATTCTGTTTATGTTTCACAATCCAGAAAAGTAAACCAAAAAAATCCATTTTTTCAAGTTTTTGTTTAAATTCTAGTTAGTTAGCATACGGTGTAATATTAGTTTCAGGTGTAGAATTTAGTCATTTAAATTAATAAAATATCCTCATTGAACTCATCATGTCTCTGATCAATTAGTGCTGAAATGAGATAGACCTAATTTACAAATTAGCATTG
>NW_028016277.1:0-736 GCF_054177405.1 Leptonychotes weddellii
CATGGAACACTTCATCTAGAACTAATGATGTAATGTATGGGGATTAACATAAGAATAAAAAACAAACAAACAAACAAAAAAAAGACATAGTATCAAATCTACTAAAAAAAAAAAAAAAGAATTAGTTAAAAATGAAAATTCTTGGATCCTACCAGAAAACTACTAATCAAACCTCATGAGCAGCGAGATCTAGCAATCTGTCTTACCAGGTGTTTCTGCTGCAGTCAAATGTGAGAACCACTGATCTCTGATAAGGAGAGGTCAGGCAGGAATGCTTCTACCTGGATCACAGTTCTTAAACATTATTGTTCTGATGTGTTTGTAACAAATGCAAATGGGGGGAGCAAAAGAAGAGAGAGGGGGAGAGAAAATGACTGACTCAGTTTATCTGGGATGAAGTCATGGAATTTGTGTTTTCTAAGTCCCTGGTGATTTTGAGATATGGGATATGGGTAGTTGAACCACACAAATAGTGAATTAGAGATTTTAACTATAGGAAGTAAAAAGAACACTTGAGGGGAGTTGATGTAACCACATCTTCAAGTAATTCGATAGCTGTCTAGATCTAGATGAATGTTGGTTTTATTCTGTCCGGTTCTGGAGACAGAACTAGGGTCAATACATGGAAGTTAGAGAAAAGTAGATTATGGTGAAAATAGGAAATGAATTTCTAAAAGGTAGTGTGGACTGTTTGCACCACCTAAGGGTCCCACATCTGTGGAATTTCTGAGCCAGC
>NW_028016278.1:0-16329 GCF_054177405.1 Leptonychotes weddellii
GATAGAAGGAAGAAATGTTATCTCCCTCCAGTTTGGAGTTTCCAAGGAAAATCAATACACAAATAATACTGCTTCAATTCTGTACCTTTTATGTTACTTCAAGAAAACATTTCCAATTTCCCATGATTTACAGGAAGTAGGTGAGAGTGCAGAGATTTTCATAATTTTCCATAAATTTCATTAATATAGTGTTGTAATTTGTATGATAAACATCTAAGTAAGAAATTAACATCCTGGACAGGTGTTTTTTCTATTTAAATCAGCAACCAAAATCTAGACAGACAGAAGTAAATGTCTGTCTGATCATGTATATTTCAGGTAGAATTTTTACACATTTTGGGGGGAGTTCTTAAATAATAAACTCTGGTTAACAGAAGAATGAAAATTAGAAAAATTCAATAATAGTGGTAAGAAAAATTCAGAGTTAATTTCATAATGTGAAGTTTGCTTAATTGAGACATAAGCTATGCAGCTCAAATCTAACTTACTTGTAATTTGTTCAGACTGGGAAATTCTGGCTTACAGTTTGTGGCTGAGTACAATACAAATTCTTTAATTTCATGAAATCACGAGACTATGGGCTAAAGTCACTGGTGGTAACTGCAAAATGCTCCTTGTCTCATTTATCACATAACTCTTGAGACAAAATTCACAGAGATTACTAATTCTTGGCCAAGTTACACACTGTAGGAGCTAAAACTAGCAAAAACAAACATTTGGTTATTCGAGATTATAAAGAAAGTTGGGCCAGTTTATGCAGGGCAAAAATCTCTTAAGTTCTTAATTTTCAATTAATATTTTGCCTGTGTTGTACATATTGGGGTTCCCGGTGGATATACATTCAAAAGTAAAAATTCCAAAGCTCATGAATTCTTCCTTTATATTTAGTGGAGATAGAATAATATCTCACAATCTTCTCTTATGCTGATCACTGATTCATTGAAAAAGAGCTTTTGTTCCTATTTCTACATTCGACAAACTCAGTTTTTCTAATATATTCTCATGATAAAAAAAATTTTGTGTTCCATCAGTATTGAGAGATATGACTATAAAATTATGAAAATGTTTTTTCATCCCAGGAAATACCATAACAATCTGTATACCTGAATTTTTTTATTTTTCTTTTTATGGTAATATAAAAGAAACTATATTCACTGGAAAACTCCTTTTTAGACTTCTTTCAGAGACTATTTATAAATCATGAAAAAAAATCAATGTCATTACTTCATGCAAACATCACATGTTAAATTTTTTTTTTTTATTCATCACATGTTAAATTTACAACAGGGGGGACGCCTGGGTGGCTCAGTTGGTTAAGCGTCTGCCTTCAGCTCGGGTCATGATCCTCAGGGTCCTGGGATCGAGTCCTGCATCGGGCTCCTTGCTCGGCAGGAAGCCTGCTTCTCCCTCTGCCTGCCACTCCCCCTGCTTGTGCTTTCTCTCTCTCTCTCTGACAAATAAATAAAATCTTAATAAATAAATAAATAAATTAATTAATTAATTAAAAATAATTTACAACAGGGACTAAAGAATAAGTATGGAGAAATAAGATTAATAAAAAAATTACTAAAATTGCAAAAAAAAAACCTTCTAAAAAACTCTTGTTCTATTTGAATCCCTATCTTACACAATTACAGATAACTTTGGGGTATTAAAACAAATTGTATCTACTTTCTTTTCTTTTTTTTTTTAAGATTTTATTTATTTTTTGACAGAGAGAGACAGCAAGAGAGGGAACACAAGCAGGGAGAGTGGGTGAGGGAGAAGCAGGATTCCTGCAGAGCAGGGCTCGATCCCAGGACCCTGGGAACATGAGCTGAGCTGAAGGCAGACGCTTAACGACTGAGCCACCCAGGCGCCCCCTGTATCTACTTTCACTGGTTAAAACTTGGCTCCCATTGACAATTTCCAAAAGAAAATGCTAATTTCCCTGGAGGCTATTTCTGTCTTTAACTGATATATACATGCAAAAATTAACAGATGATTGCATCCTAATTTTACAATGGACTTTTCAGTGACAAAGCATCTCCTTGAAAAAGAAAACAACAGGATTTCATCATTCTTGTTTCTTTTCTCCATTACTAACATGCTGGAGACTATTCTTTTGCACATCTCTTTATGTACATATAAAGGTCTACATAGATATACACACAAATAAATCAATTACATAATTTTATGTGAAAGAGATCCTAATATATATGCTGCTGTTCTCATAGAACTTTTATTTTGACTTCTGTCTTCCTCTTCTCCATTTCCCTCATTTCTACCTCTACTTCTATTCTAGAAAACCCAATGCTATAAATTTAATTTCTATTATCCACATTTTTCTCCAGGTAAAAGATTTAAAAATGCATTGTTTATTTTTCAATAATGAAGTCTTATTTACACTTCTCTGTTTCATATTCTTCTCAGGTAACAATACATTGTGATAATTGCCAATTCAAGTGAAATAAGACTTTGTTTTCGTGGCTGAATTCTATTACAAAATATGAATGTACAGAACCATGAACCATCTCATTGTAGATGTGTCTGGTCTTTGCCACCTTGAAAAATAATGCATTAGATATCCTTTGTATATTTATCTTTGTATAGATGTGCTTTTATTTCTAGGGTATATATAAGGCAAGAAGATAAATCAAAGGGTGTGTGTATTTATTAAAAATTTAAATGGTATCATATAAAATAGCTTTTTCAAAAAGGCTGTTGCAATTCATATATCCACAAGTAACACGAAAGGAGCACTTCTCTCACCTCAGCTAGCAGTATCTGTTCATTTTAATTTCTGCTAATCTAATATGTGAGAAAGGAAGGATCTGTGTGTGCGTGTGTGTGCACACCTGCACTTGCACATGTGTGTATATTTACGACACACAGAAAACTAGGCATCTTTTCATTTTATTTATTGGTCATTTTGATTCACTTATCTGTAAACTCGCTTGTTCATATCCTTTATTCATTCTTCTTTTGGATTGTTTGCCTTTTTCTTATCTATTTTTAAGTTATTCTTATATTACATATTATATTATTCATAAATCTATATCTTTCATATACATAGTAAAATGTATTTCCCAACCTATTATATGCCCTCTGACTCTGTTCAATACTCTTTTGCTAATCATTAAAATTATATAGTAGCTACGCTTAGTATTGGCTTTCTTCTCTTGGATAAGAATTTCTCTAATCACTATGTTATATTGTTGTCTCCAAAATTTCTTACAAAATATCTATGCTGTTAGGTAGAAGTCTAACCTTATTTATATCCAGACAGCCAACACTGGCAGCACAATCCATTAAACCCATCATCTTTTTCCTACCGAATTGAAACATCATATTTGTCTTATGCCACACTTCTATATATAATGGAATCTATTTCTGAGAAGGCTGCCTATTATTGCATTGACCCCCTTGTCTATTCTTATTCCACTATCTTAATGTTTTGATTATTATATCTTTATGTTATAGTGCAGTAGAAATTAAGGTACTCTTGACTGTTCTTACTATACATTTTTCTTGGATAAAATTGGAAATTTTTTTCTTTCATATAAATTTTAAGATAAGCATATATAATTCTTAAAACCTCTGTTGGATTGAGAAGGATTTGTATTAAATTTACTTGTTACTTTAGGTGAATTATCATTTTAAAACATTTTATTATGGAAAATTTTGAATGTATATTAAAGTACACATATAAAGGTAAAAATTAAGAAATTGCTAATTACATGAAAAGCACCTTTTAGAAATACATGTTACACAAAAAATACACTGTTTTTATGATTTCTTTTGTGACTGTTTCAACACTTTTTTCTTTTATTTTACTGTCCGGCCAGGTCAGATATGGCAGAAGAAAATAAGACACTCGTGGCTGAGTTTGTTCTCACAGGACTTACAGATCGTCCAGGGCTGCAGGTCCCCCTGTTCCTGGTGTTCTCGGTCATCTACTTCACCACCATGGTGGGCAAACTTGGTCTGGTTGCTCTCATCTGGAAGGACCCCCATCTTCACACCCCCATGTACTTATTTCTCGGCAGTTTGGCCTTTGCAGATGCTTGTTCCTCATCCTCTATAACTCCCAGGATGCTTATACATTTTTTATCCAAGAATCATATGATATCACTTTTTGACTGTATGGCTCAATTTTACATTTTTGGTTCCAGTGCCACCACAGAGTGTTTCCTCCTGGTAGTGATGGCTTATTACCACTACGTAGCCATATTCAACCCCTTGCTTTATCCGGGGGTGATGTCCAATAACCTCTGTACTCAGTTCATTGGTGTTTCATATTCTATTGGCTTTCTACATTCAGCAATTCATGTGGGTTTGTTATTTAGATTAACTTTCTGTAGGTCCACTAAATGCATTATTTTTACTGTGAAATTTTACAACTTTTCGAAATTTCTTGCACTGATCCTACAGTTAATACACTTCTGGTTTTAATCTTTTCGGCCTTTATACAAGTCTTTACTTTTATGACCATCATGGTTTCTTATATTTGTATCCTCTTTGCCATCCTGAAAAATAAGTCTGAAAAGGGCAGGAGCAAAGCCTTCTCCACGTGCAGCGCCCACCTGCTCTCTATTTCCTTGTTCTATGGCACTCTCTTCTTCATGTATGTGCATCCTGAGTCTGGCCACACTGAAGATCATGACAAAATGTATTCTTTATTTTACACAATAATAATTTCTCTGCTAAATCCTTTTATTTACAGCCTGAGGAACAAAGAAGTTATAGGTGCCTTGAGAAGAATAATGAAGAAATAAATAGTTGCCAGACAATATTCAAAATGTTTCTTTTTTATCATCTGCTGAAAAAAGCCCCAAGTCCTATAGATAAGCCATGACTGCTATTCCACCAGAAGGCTAATGGTCAGAGGAGTTCATAAGCTCTGTGGAAGCATCCCAGCTTCCCATTATGGTTTTTTGGATATGGGTCCAGTGAAAGTTTGGGAACATTATCTATAGAACTAGCTTATTTAGAAACATTGTGCTTTATTTTTATCTGAGGATTTGGCTTTTGCAAATTAGTTATTTTCTAGAGCTTTCCAAAATTCCAGATAGAAACAGATAATTGTGGTGAAAAATAGCTGTAATAGAGGCTGGTATATAGGGTTAATCATTTAGTTCATGAATGACCCAGCCCATTGCTCTGGACCTGCAAGTTAATAAGGCTTTGTTGTTTTCTGCCACACATAGTAACTCCAGTTGACTAATAAAATAAAATTCTGCTCCTTGGAAGAATATTTCCTGAGAAGAAATGTACTGTTTGGTGATAAAGTTAGGAAAAAATGAAAATTTCTAAAGAAATTTGTGGATGTTAGGAAGAAAATGAAAGTTGGCATGAACTAAAGAATGAAACATCAAAATTAACCACAGCTCAGAGTTGTAATTCCATGCACTGTTTTTGTTTTTGTTTTAAATCAGGGATACTGCATGCAGCATGATATGCAATAATTTATAAATTTAGGAATATTTGAGTGCAGTATAAAGCAATTTCGATCAACCTTGTGGTTGCATTACTATTCCTATCTGTTTTAGTTGCAGCTGACTAAGGAAAAGGCGAGGAGGCTGGATCAGAGATAAGAACCTGACTTTGCATGTAGGGATATAAAACTGTCAGTGAATTCTCTCCCACTAATTTACTTCCAATTCAGGGATGTGATCACTTAAAAGATATTATATATATCATATATATATATATTCTAATTTACTTAAAATTATATAAGCATAGGTGCTTCAATTCTTTTGGCAAAACAATTATATTCCTTGAACAATCTGGTTTGTTTCTTTTTTGAGCACATTCACTTAGGAAAAACAATTATACAAAATGAGAATTAAGTTTAAGTTGTAGAAGAATGAAAATATGCCTATTGTTCTAGTATTTTTAAAACACTTTAGATCTTGCCAATAGTTCCAACAAATATACTAAACGTTATTATCTAAAACTGTAGGCATATGATAAATACCTCTTATCGCTTACATTTATTTATCTCTTATATAAACATTATTGGAAAAAGTCAACTTGTTGGTATGCTCTTAAAATTAATTCCAATTGGTCCCCAATAACAAAATTTCTTTTAAAAATATTCCACATGATTAAGTTTATTCTCCTTAAAAACCATCTGTACTTGTAGGGTGATTTTCAGCAATTTCACAGTATTTGTGACTCCTTTTACAAGCGCTATAAACTACATGTTTCTTTAACATTTTAATTTTCTTTTTGATTAAACCCTTTTTTCTGTAATTACTATTGGTCTTTTAAAAGTAATCCTTAAATACTTTTCATTATTTATGTAAATGTAAGTATATTTATTTCTTAATGTACATGGAACATGTTTTATTTGAAGTATCTTCAAAAACAATTATATGCTATGATATTTACACTCTTTTACTAGCTTCATAATTGCACAAGTAATATATTAATTTATCAGGATTATTTTTAATAATATCCTGGGTATTTATATTACTTTGGACGTAAAGGGTTAAAAGTTGAACAGTAATATTTTACTCCAGTTTGAGGACCCTCTAAGAAATTGACATTTATACAGTCTTCCAAGGGCAACTCAATAGATGCATTAACTTGGGATAAATTAGATTCCTCCTGAGGTTGGTATGAACTGATTGCTGATCCAAAATGTTCCTAAACATGTTGTACATCAAGTGTGTCAAGTATATCAAGATTGTTTATTGTATACCCTGTTTTTATGGAATGCAGCTGTACTAAGATTAGATGTGAGGCAAACATACCTCTAGGTGCTAGGTTATAAGCAAGTTAATTAAGCTGAGAGAGCCCCCCAACCCTGCACCTTCCCTGTGCTGAGTGATCTGTACATAGAACAGTTTGCATTCAGTGAATGAAGCTTGGAAACTATCAGAGTATCCAAAGCTGCTGTCATGTTGCGGCTACGCATGCTGCTGCTTTACTTGTTCTGTATTCTTGCTTAAAGCTAAGTGAACTTGGGTAATGAACTTGGGTAAATAAACACTGGGTAAGCCTATTTCATCTTGTGAATTTGACGTCATTCCACCCTTGAAATTTACTTAAATGGTCCTTGTGAAGAAGGATGGGTAGGGAAGGTCTTTTGAGACTTTGGTGCTGGGATAGCTGAAACTAACCCCTGGTTCACGACAGTGGAAGTTTTTTTGAAGCAAATTACAGTATATATCTTATCAGTGGAATTTCGGTTATATAGTTTCAAACATCTAGGATTTAGCAAAATGGGTTGGTTAATAAACAAAGGCAAATAGGGAAAATTGCTAGAAACATTGCTTGTTGGTTATCAATAGCATTAACAAAATGGAAATTCTATCAGAAGAACACAAAGGAGTAGACTGACTTAGGAGAGATGAGACAAATATATAAAATAGAAGATGAGTCATGAGGTTTTTTGCTTGACAGATATTATATTCACCTAGAAGCCAACGTTATTCACTGTCCTTGAGAATGAAGGACAAGACCATGGAAATGGAGGGGGGGGCATTGTTAAATAATTGAGACATCTTTCCAACAAATAAACACTAGAAACCTGATGAGTTTTTGTTAGTCCAGACCACATGTCCTAGGGCTTAGTATTTCAATGGTAGAGAATCCATTGAGTCTGAATGGAGAGAATTAAATGGCCTGACGAGTATGGACTTTAGTATACATTTTTCTTTCCAAATAATGATACTACCGTGGTTAAGGTAGAAATCTAACAAGCTTACATTGAAAAGGGTACCTGCCCAATTTTTTCACCTAATGGAACATAAAAGATCCTTGCAGAAATGGTAGTAGAAATGTTTTAACTGCAGGTACCTTAGATTGAATATAGATAACAATAATATCACTCCTAATGAAAAATGCTTCCATGCAAACTTTGAGAATGCTTGGTACCCTTATACAATCTCGTAGGAGAACAAAACATACAGACAGCTATAGCAAACTTGTTAGCAATCTCCTTTTCCTGGATCTCAGTGATAGAAGAAAGTTCTGTGCTTTTTAAAAGAAAAGTTAGATGAAAAAGAAATAAATTAGTGAAGGTGCTATATAAAATCTGATGGTGATTACTGGCTGGGAGGTGGAAAACCCCTGATAGTTTGGGCAACTGCACTTGCCTTGCTAAAAAGAACCAGACAGATTTGTTGTTTGGGATATGTTGTTTGGAATATGTCAAAGAATACTTGGTAAAATAAAGAGAGTGAGCAAGATGTGGGAATACTCTGTTTGTTAAGGCAATAGAGTGAGAGGATTGTGCTCTACTTGCAAAATATCAGCAGGGAAATCTAAAGATGCATGATTGATCTAAGCTGAATGGCTTTGAGGTGGTGAACAGAGTTTTCTGGGATTACCGGAAACTGGAACATGATGCATGATGATATCAGCAAGAGACAGAGAGGACAACATTGGAAAGCCGAAGATAAAACTCTGAGGATAATGTGATGCTGTGGTAGTAGGTACCAGAGTTATAGTAAATTACAAATTGGAATATATGAGTATAAGAAAAGCCTGTAGAAATGTCACCTCTATCTGAATGTTTTATTGGATTTGATATGTTGTGATAATGGAGGTTTTTGCCTTTGCCTGCAAATATCTAATCAGGTCAAATCTGCCTCCACCCATTGCTAATTGGACACCCAAATAGAACCTGTAGAATAGTGCAAGCTTTCCTCTGTAGTGAATATTAAACAATTCCAAATCCTTGGAGGACAATAATCCATTCCTGCTTTAAGAGATGCTAGAAATAGGGGTATTAATCCCTTATTGACTAATTTTATATAAAGGCCCTGTCTGGTATCTAGGAAAAAAGAGTTAATGAAGTTTTACTATGACTACTGAGGACTAAATAAAATAGTTCCGTTGATTAGCTTCTCTTCACTAGGGATGGTAAAAGCCATTTAAAAAGAAGTCCAGTGAACTAAAGGAGACTGGTACACTACTATAGAGTTGGCCAAGGATTTATGTTTTTATTCCAGTTTCAGAAGAATTTTGAAAATCAAATAATTTTCTTTCATTTGACAAAGCCTCTGATACATGTTTGAGATAGGTTAATCACTCCAGTGTAGCCATACACCTTGGTTAGATAAGATATAGATTCAATCCTTATAAAGAGGATACTAGCTCATTACATTGAAAATATATTCTATCATAATTTATCTCTGAGAAGAGGAAGAAGACACCTAGGAACTAAGAACAAAGGAACCTAGGAACTAAGAATTAGTCATATCCAAAATGGTTAATCTATCCAGCTAAAATATAGGGCCCTGACCGATCCATAAAATTTGGGAGAACAATTTGAACTGGGACAACAATAGCCATTTTACAGATAGTACAGAATAAATTACTGTCTTTTCAGAACCTCTAGTTAAGAAGAGGGCTATTTACATGTTGGTGAATGTATATAATGCACTTGAGCATTTTATTAAGACTTGTATTGATTTACTCAAAGAAATCTGAATTTTAATGGAGCTGGGGGGAAAAAAAAACCTTTAGAGACTTAACCTGAGCCCAAACAGTCTCTCTGGAATCACATCATCCTAAGTTACAAGTGATTTCAGGGTATCTGTTATCCAGTTACATGAAGATTGGAGTCTCTGGCAAACATCAACACTACCACACAAATGGCATCCATTGGGGATATTATAAATTACTTGATGCACAGCAAGGAACAGCCCTTTTGAAAGCTAAAGGCAGTCTCTTATTAGGCACTGGTGGAAATAGAAAGACAGCACATAATCTTATACCTTGAGATAACTACTATGTATGAGCAATGCCAGAGAAATGTCCTCCAGAATTAGACAATTCAACAGAGCTCACTAATTAAAAGAGTGTTTTATAGGAATACTCATTGATGGTGGCTTAATAAAGTGGGAGACACCTTTGTCAAGTTGCTGAGATATAAAGATAGGAATGAGGGAGTGAAGATTTTCTATACTTTAAAAAAATTCATTTGAAACTTATTTTTTTATTGAAGTATAACTGACATACAACATTGTGTTAGTTTTAGATGCACAACGTAATGATTTGTGTATGTATTGAGAAATGATTATTACAATAAGCGTAATTAACACCCATCACCACATACAGTTACAATTTTTTTCTTGTGATGACAATTTTTTTTTTAAAGATTTTATTTATTTATTTGAGAGAGAGAGAATGAGAGAGAGCACATGAAAGGGGGGAGGGTCAGAGGGAGAAGCAGACTCCCCGCCGAGCAGGGAGCCCGATGCGGGACTCGATCCAGGGACTCCAGGATCATGACCTGAGCTGAAGGCAGTCGCTTAACCAACTGAGCCACCCAGGCGCTCATGATGACAATTGTTAAGTTATACTCTCTTAGCAACTTTCAAATATGCAATACAGTATTGTAACTATAGTTATCATGCTGTACACCACAGCCCCAGAATGTCTTTATTTTATAACCAGAAGTTTATACGTTTGACCCACTTCACTCATTCTGTCCATCACTCAGCTCCTGCCTCTGGTGATTGCCGATCTGTTCTCTGTATCTATGAAGATTTGTTTTGTTTTTTAGATTCCATATGTAAGTGAGATCATATGATATTCCTTTTTCTCTCACTTATTTCATCTTAGCATAATGCCTTCAAGGTCCATCCATGTTGTCACAAATGGCAAGCTTTCCTGCTTTTTCTTATGGCTGAACAATGTTTTATTGTGTGTGTGTGTGTGTATCACAATTTCTTTATCCATTTATCTGTTGATGGGCATTTAGGTTGTTTCTATGTCTTGGCTATTGAAATAGTGCTGCAGTGGACATGAGGGTAAAACTATCTCTTTAAAATAACAGTTTCATTTCCTTCAGACACATACCTAGAAATGAAATTGCTGGATCATATGGTAGTTCTATTTGTGATTTTTTTTTTAAAGAACCTCCATACTGTTTTCTTTTGTGGCTGTACCAATTTACATTCACACTAACAGTGCACAAAGGGTTCTTTTTTCTTCACATCCTCACCAACACTTATTTATTGGATAATAGCCATTCCAACAGGTCTGAGGTGATATTACATTGTGGATTTGATTTGCATTTCTCTGATGATTAGTGATATTGAGCATCTTTTCATGTTGGTATTGGCCATTTGTGTGTCTTCTTTGGAAAATTTATTTTTTAATTTTTTTTTAGGCTCTCTGCCAATTTTTAAATCGGATTGTTTGGGGGTTTTTTTTTTGCTAAATTGTATGAGCTTTTAATATATTTTGAATATTAATCCCTTATCAGATATATGATTTGCAAATACCTATGCTTTTGTTTGTTGTCTTTGCTATTGTAGTCAACTCCAAAAAGTCATTGCTAAGACTGATGTCAAGGAGCTTACCTTGTTTTCTTCTAGGAGTTTTATGTTTTCAGGTCCTACATTCAAGTCCTTATTCTCTGTTGAGCTAATTTTTGTGTATGACATAAATGCATAAATATAGTGGTCCTGTTTCATTCTTTTGCATATGGCTGTCCAGTTTTCCCAAAACTATTGAAGACTGTCTTTTCTCTATTGCATATTCTTGGTTCTTTTGTAGTAAATTAATTGACCATGTATGTATGGTTCTTATACTTTTTTACCTTTTTTCATTTTTAAGTAGGCTCCATGCCCAGCATGGAAGCCCAACATGGGGCTTGAACTCACGACCCTGAGATTAAGACCTGAGCTGAGATCAAGAGTCAGACGTTTAACCGACTGAGCCACCCAGGTGCCATGGTTCTTATACTTTTCAAGACACCAATTTCTACAATATTTGATGGATAAAAATAGACAAACTAAAACTACAACAAACACCAGGAACTATATCATCCTTTTCCCTCATTATTCACTATTACTTAAAATTCTTGTTGATGTTGAATAGAAGCATTCAACTGTATATATAATTTTCACTAAGCTAAATTTACCTTTTCCTCCATTCAGTCTATTTCCATATGTATTATACAAACTAGAGAGTTTAAGGACAATTTCCCAAAGTATCTTTTCATCCAGAGGATTAATGTCTAGATAATTTACATTTTGATTTGGGTTATATGTGAACCAACATCTTGTATTTCAGCATCAGTGTGGAAATGAGATTAAAATAATGTTTAGGGGCACCTCAGGACTCAGCTGTTGAGTGTGCTTCTCTCTGTCTCCCTTTGCCCCCCCTGCTTGCACTTTCTCTAAAATAAATAAATCTTTAAAAAAAATAATGTTTAGCAAATAGTTAATATTATGTCAGTTAATATTATGATGCCATAATTAATACTTAATTCTAGTTAATATTAATGCTACAAAGTTTCCATTTTGTTAAAGTCCCATGTATCAATTTTTTAACTGGTCACGGCCTATTGTCTTACCCTAAGGTCAGGGAAGTTTTGTCCCGTGTATTTTTCTAGAAGTTTTAGAGTTTTAGCTTAACATTTAGCTCTAAGAGTTATTCCAGTTTACTTTTTGTTTATGGGGTAAGTGTTGAGGTTCATTTATTTTCAAGAAATATCCAGTTTTTAAAAATCCCTTCTGAAAAGATTATCTCTTCTCTTATTGAATTACACTGACACTCTTGAAAAAAATCAACTGACAATATATATCAGTCAGAGTTCTCCAGAGAAGCAGAACCAATAAAGATATTTATTTTAAGGAATTGGTTCACATGATTGTGGGAACTGACAAGTCTGAAATTCATAGGGCAAGCTGGAAACTCAGGCTGTATTTCTATGTTACAGTCTTGAGGAAGAATTTCTTCATCTCCAGGAAACCTCAGTTTTTGCTCTTAAGGCCTTCCACTGACTGGATGAGGCCCACTCACATTATTGAGAGTAATCTCCTTTACTTAAAAGTCAACTGGTTGTAAATGTCAATTACATCTAGAAAATACTTTCACAGCAACATCTAGACTAGCATTTAACTGAACATGACAGGCTCACCTCATATGTTCTTAGGTGTCACAGTTCTATGCAGCCTGTTGTTTGCTGTCTGAAACAGTTTTTCTCATATTTGCCCAGCTTTCTATCTGTGTGTAGTGGAAGTTCAAGGCCCACAGCCATTACTTTTTCACTGAGGAAAACTGAAATACAAGACACTGTTTTCTATCATTTCTTATCTCTGACTAAAATCTCCTAGTACTTCTTTTCTGGCTACATGATAGAGTCTGCATTCCTTAGCTTAGTGTGAAGATCCATAAAGGAACCAAGCGAATGTTCTTCATTCTTGCATTAAATAGGTAATTACTTGTTTCTGTGACTTTGGTCCTATTGCTCCCTTCTTCTTCAAATGGAAAGCCTTCTTCATCTTTCATTTCTAAAGTGTGTCCTTTAGGAGCTCCTGGGTAGCTCAGTCAGTTAAGCCTCTACTTTCGGCTCAGGTCACAATCCCAGGGTCCTGGGATGGAGCCTGACTTTGGGCTCCCTGCTCAGCGGGGAACCTGCTTCTCCCTCTCCCTCTGCCTGCTTCTCCCCCTGCTTGTGCTCTCTCTCTCTCAAATAAATAAATAATAAAATGTGTCCTATAGAATTCTAAGAAGATTGACCATCCTGAAAGTGTTCAGTTGTTTTTTCAGCTTAACTCTTTATTACTCATGCCAAATTAATTAGTTAATTCAATCATTCATGTATTTATTCAAGAAAACTTATTAACCATCTAATAGATAAATTTAACCACCAGTTATTATTTTCAAAGAACTGACAGTCTAGAGAAAGAAATGCATTTGTAAAAATGTTGACTGTAATGAAAGTGCCATAAAAGAAGTACGAGCGGGGAAATGAAAGTGCCATAAAAGAAGTAAAAGGGGGGTGCCTGGTTGGCTCAGCTGGTGGAGTGTACGACTCTTGATCTCAGGGTTGTGAGTTCATTCCCCATGTTGGGTACAGAGATTACTTAAAAATAAAATCTTTAGAAAAAATTTAAAAAAAGTACAAGGAATAGAGCTGGTGTAAAGGAGCTACAGCTCAAGTCTATTTTATAGTAATAATAGGGGAGAATCAGAAATAACTTCCTAGAAGAGATGGCATTGATGCAGGACTAGAAGCATATGAGTTAGTAAGAGTCCACAAGGCACTCATGCCAGAATGAGGGAGCATAATATATAAAAATAATGCTCCAAGTTTGAATCTTGTGGTTAAATCTAGCTGGAACATAAAGTGATGGAGGATGGTATTATAGATAATAGTGGAGATGGAAGCGGGGATTAAACAATGGAAAACCACTTATGTCATGATAATGAGTTGGATTTATTATAGGCAAAGGGGGTACAACTGAAAGGTGATGAGAAAGATAAAAAAATTACATTTTGAAAGTTCATTTCCGGATATAGCATGAAAAACAGATTGAAAACAGGGCAAGATTAAACAAAAGAGAAAAATAAGGTTATAATTACAAATCATTAAAAATTTCTTTTCCCAAATTTCTAGAAATATTGCTCCACTGCATATGTCTGGATTTATATGTTGCCATTAAAAAGGTCTGAAGCCAACCTGATTTTCTTTCTTTTGTCTGGAAGCCCAGAGTGTGTTTATTCCTTTTACTTTAAAATTTGGTAGTTTTAATATGCTATGCCTCAAATAGATTATTTAATTTTCCAAGGCATATAATGAACTTATTAATAATATATAAATATATTTTTATTTCTTTTTAAAAAATATTTTATTTATTTGACAGAGAGAGAGAATGAGAGAGGGAAGACAAGCAGGGGGAGTGGGAGAGGGAGAAGCAGGCTTCCCGCCGAGCAGGGAACCTGACGTGGGGCTTGATCCCAGAACCCTGGGATCATGACCTGAGCCAAAGGCAGACACTTAACGACTGAGTCACACAGGCACCCCTATATTTTTATTTCTGTAAAGTTTTCTTAGATTATAATTTTCACAATTCTATTTAATTGATTTATTTTGCTTCTTCAGGGACTCATTATATATATATATAGGATTTTATTTGCATATCAGCTATATCAGTAATTTTTTCTCTGATCATTTTTACCTCTTTTTACTTTTGTTTTTCTCCCTTGGCTTTTTTTCATAAGTTTTCTAAATGTTTCTCTATTTATGTGTAAAAAATGACCAAAATTTAGTGACCTACCAACAATCTAATTATCATCTCTCACAATTCTGTGGATTGGCCAGGCTCAAATGGGCTGTTATTTGCTCCAAGTAATGTCAGCTGATCTGCAGTAATCTGTAGACATAACTGTTTTAGATTTTTCAACATAGCTCATTCATAAATCTGGTCCATTGGTGAAGATGGCTAGAACACTGGGCTCAGCTAACATATTGGAGTCTTTGGGCCTCTCTCTCTCCATGTGATCTCTCAGGATCCAAAAGTAAAAGCAACTTCTTAGGCTTGAATCGGCACAGCATCAATTTTGCTACATTCTATTGTTTAAAGAGAGTCATTGGGCCAGCCCAGATTCCGTGTAGGTGGGACTACACAAGAGCATGAATACTAGGACATGTAAATCATCTTTGGAAACTGGCTACCACATTCAATTTTTTACAATATGTTTTCAAAAAAAATCTATTTTTCTTTGCACCTTATAGGTAAGTCTATATCTAAGACTATTTTTTCTTCTTTAACTCTTTCTTGAATCTGGTCAACTTATTTCAGATCTTAATATTGGTCCATATCTGTTGTTAGTTTTAGAATTTTTCATTTGAATTAGTCTTCTTATATACCTGCATACTTAAGGATGTTTAATTTGAATTGGTATCATGTGATTCTATGTTACAATCGTGTTGTCCCGTATGGGTGTCCTGTAACGTAGGAATGCATTAATTTTTATTTTATCATAGCTTACTATGGATATTCTCAGTTGCTTTCTGGTCTTCTGAAATGTTATTTTCCAGGACCATCACTTATAGGTATTGATAGACGTGTAGAATGGGTTTGGTTAGTTTACTAGATTTTTTTCAGTTCACCATGCCCTTCTTCTGGTGATCTATAGTAAAATGAAAGTTTCAGATTTCTAGGACCTTCCTTAGAGGAGAGTTTGAAGTATCTTCGGATTTTGTGGTTCTCTTTCGTCTCTTTAGGACCTTTAATTGCCTTCTGTCTCTTTACTACCAAGCTTGACAGGGCTTTCTCCATTTTCCATATCCTACCTCCCACAGAGGCGATGCTCCCACTGAGACTGCTTATTTTACTCTTGGACACTCCCAGGTGCTGTCCTTTTGATACCTCATAGCCTTTGCTCTTAGCTACCAAGTCTCAGGCTGGTTCTTGGTATTTTCTTCACTCAGGATGGAACTTTATATTTCTGGGATTGATTTTATCTGTGTTCTGCTACCCAGTCTCAGGCTGGTTCTTGGTATTTTCTTCACTCAGGATGGAACTTTATATTTCTGGGATTGATTTTATCTGTGTTCTGCTATCCTGGGGCCTCAGTTCTGCTCTTTTT
>NW_028016278.1:16429-22813 GCF_054177405.1 Leptonychotes weddellii
GTTCACTTAACCAACTGAGCCACCCAGGTTCCTTTTTATGGGTATTTTTGTTTTCTTTGTTCATCAGTATTTTTTTAAATTTGAGGATGTGTGGGAGAGATTTGGATTCTTCTGGTTTCCATTATCTCATGGAAATCATATGGATAAAAAGGATTAAATTAATTTTTAAGAGCCAACATTAATTATGTTTAGATGACACAGGGTACAAATAAATCAACCAAATCTATTGTATACCTTTTTAAAGAAAATTCTCTGGTATCCAATAAGGGGACTGAAGATAGATTGGGGATAGAAGATAAAAAACCTTATGTCTCCTACTTTGGTGAGCTATAAAGCTGAATTTTTAGGCCTGTTTTTAAATGGTTCGGGAAATGTTGGAGCCAGTCTTTTGGGAGAGTTAACTACTCTCTGAAGAGGTAACCTTTGGTCAATATCCAAGGTGGGTAATTAAGTGAGAAGAGACTAGCTCAGGGAAAAGTCACTTGGTCTTGACCTGAGGAGAAACTGACACAAGGGAGCTCTCCTTTCAATGTGAATTTATTTAGGGCTTTTAGAGAGTAAGGATGAAGCCAACTATAATGATTGAAATACAGCTTATGTTATGACTTCTGTTATACCAGCCTTGGGAGTGATCATCTTTGCTTCTATGGGGAAAAAACAAACAAACAAAACTTAACAGGGTGCCAAGAGAATGATAATTACTCAAAATAATGAGAAACAACCCAAGGGAAATTTGCAAAAGTTTGGTGACAGGAAATTAGATAACAGTTTCACTAAATAACTTTCCAATTCTTATGTGAGGAGCAATGGGCATTATTAGCAGACATTTCTATCACTGGTCCCCAAACATCTCTTCTAAATGAGTGCTGGGCTGATAATGAGAGACTTTAAGAGATTCAAATTACATAGGGTACTGATTAATTCAATCCTTAATAGTATCCACCCTTATTAATCCTGATTCAAATCAGGATTCTCACTTGCTTCTTCCTTCCTGAGCTACATCAATGTCAGCACCCCTGGCACTTTACAACTCAATTATGGGATAAATTGATAGCTATAGTCAGCTGGCTTCTACAATGTATTTGGAAATGACCAGTTCTCAATCTTTAATATGCACGTATTATCAAATTCCTATTATTGACTTCAGAAACTTTCTCAATCCTTTTGACTGACCAGTCAAAAATGAACCTCTTCAGAAGATACTTCTGGGAAGCAAGAAAGCAAAACAATGTTTAAAATGGATATAGCTGTAATCTGGTTTGTCAAGTTCAGGGAGGAACTATTGTAGTGTGTTTTTCTTTATTTCTGCAACTTTCAACAGAGAACAGAGAGAAGAAAAATTAATGAAATATATTACATCACACTTATTCTAGACTGCTGAACATTAAAAAATTCCCTGTCATGTTGCTTTATTTGATCTTGCTTACTCTCTATATATTGCTTGCTCTGTAACATTTTTAGTTCACATATCTCCTCCCAGATATACCTAAGAAACAAGCAAAATCTTGTTCCAAAACTTTCTCAACTCCTGCTTAGGTAAGTAGTTATTTAGCTTCCTTTACAAACTATCCTGCATCCACCCTCCTACCTCTAAAGATTTTGACTAATTTATTCTGCCATGAATTTCCCCTTTTTATCTTCCTAGTAGCTTCCTACCATTCCACATAAATTTTGCTGTCTTTATCCTTTAATTCTCCAATCTATATTGTGTTGTGGAAAATTTTAATCTTGAGCATTTTATAATTTTTCCATTCAAATGAGCATCATTCTATTCAAGTTACTTTTCTTTTTACTTCACATTAATGTTAAATTTCTTCAAATAACATTACATGATGGCCATGGCTTCCTGTACCATTTATCAGTGCAGAAATCCTCACTAAACATTTTTTTTAGGTTCTACTGATACCCAGCATTTTAAGCTCTCTCTGTCTCCCAGAGGGTGTATATCCCAGCACACTGGAAAGAAGTAGACTTAAAGATTCATTCTAAATTACTTATGGCATAAGGTGCATTTTCCCAAACACCTATGCACTTTGTTACTCTAATCATAATTATTAGGATTGTACTGGCAAGATTATTAGCAGAGTGAATAAAAGGACTTAAAACTATTCAGTGAAGTCTGGAAAACTATGAGTCCTTTTTTTATTTCTTTCTCTCCTTCCATAGATTGAATGAAGTGTTTTATTGGAAGGAACATAGTGCTAAAGTGAGTTTCTAGGGAATTAATTTATAAGAATTTACTGAGATATTTCTTCTTCCAGTAGTCACTAATGAGGTTGAGTTGAATATTCTCAAGTGGCACAGCTTAATGTAAGTCTCAGAATATAGAAAACTCATACATAGATATTTGGTGAAGAATACATATGTCCTTTTTTAAAGAGAATATACATATGTTCTTATGTAATTTTAAAGGATAAATATAAAATTTACACATTTTAAAACATTTTTATATGGGATATACCATATAAAGATCTATTTATTTAGCAAACATTTATATTACACCCATTTAAGGCAGTGTTCCAAGTATAAGTATTACCTCATTTAATCTTCATAGAACCTTGTAAAGTAGAACTATTTTGGCCTCATTTTACATAGGGGAAACTGGAGTACAAAGACATTAAGTAAGTAATTTCAAGAAGTGCCTGAAAATGATTAAACCCAGGCAATTTGGATCCAGGATCTTGCCCTTAACGACTATACTATCTGCTAATAGGTGTCTGAGAATTTCATGGTATGGGAAAGAAGAATATGGGCAAGGAAAAAGAAGCAGAGTGTGAATAAAGGTCTAAGAGTGTTCAGGAGGGGAAAGTAGGAGGGAACAATAAAGTACAAATAAGCTTATAGACGGACATAGGGTCAGCCACTTCCTGCCACCCCTCCCCACTTCTCTCCTTCAACAGGGTTGGGGTGAGGGGGTGAAGGTCAGCCCCTGGCTATGCTGTCTGTATTCCTCTTCTTTTTTTTTCTTTCCAAAATGTTGGGGAGCATTAGCTGGATTTTCCATAAAATTCTGTAAGTTTTTGCAGACATTTTTATTCTTTCCAATTTTATATTTTATGGTGGAGGATGTTTGGATGCTAACTTGTTTCTCTATCACCCATGTGAGTAGGAGCATTTCAAGTGCTACCAGTTTACAGGATATTTTAGAGATAGATAATCCTCTCACTCATCAGACCCTGGAGATAAAGGTAATGAAATTAATGAAAAGTCATTGGCTTTTGTCTTGTTTGCTTTCTCTTACCACATCTTCCTCTAAAAGATATAGTTAGTGGTTCTCATTCTTTTTTTTTTATTATGTTAATCACCATACATTACATCAATAGTTTTTGATGTAGTGTTCCATGATTCATTGTTTGTGTATAACACCCAGTGCTCCATTCAGTACATGCCCTCTTTAATACCCATCACCAGGCTAACCATCCCCCCAACCTCCTCCCCTCTAGAACCCTCAGTTTGTTTCTCAGAGTCCATAGTCTCTCATGGTTCGTCTCCCCCAACGATTCCCCCCCTTCATTTTTCCCTTCCTGCTATCTTCTTCTTTTTTTTTTTTTAAACATATAATGTATTATTTGTTTCAGAGGTACAGGTCTGTGATTCAACAGTCTTACACAATTCACAGCACTCACCATAGCCCATACCCTCCCCAATGTCTATCACCTGGCCACCTCATCCCTCCCACCCCCCACCTGATCAATGTGACTATCTTGTGTGTACCATAACTATCGCTTTGTAGAGTATCTTGACATCTAGGATTGTGACACTTCCAGTTTTGTTCTTTTTTTTCAAGACTGCTTTGGCTATTTGCAGTATTTTGTGGTCCGTAGAAATTTTAGGATTATTTGTTCTAGTTCTGTGAGAAAAGAAGTGTTCTAGTTCTGTTGGTATTTTGAAGGGATTGCATTAAATCTGTAGATTGCTTTGGATACTATGGACATTTTAACAATATTTGTTCTTCCAATTCATGAGCATGAAATATCTTCCTATTTGTGTCATTTTCAATTTCTTTCATCAATGCTTTTCATTAAAGTTTTCAGTGTACAGGTTTTTCACCTCCTTGGTTAAGTTTATTCCTAGGTGTTTTATTATTTTTGGTGCAAATGCAAGTGGAATTGTTTTCTTAATTTCTCTTTCTGCTACTTAATTATTAGTATATAGAATGCAACAGATTTCTGTGTATTGATTTTGTATTCTGCGAACTTACTGAATTCATCTATTACTCTACCAGTTTTCTGGTGGCATCTTTAGGGTTTTCTATATATAGTATCATGTCATCTGCACATAGTGAAAGTTTGACTTCTGTTTATTCCTGAAATTTTTATTTTTAGATATGGCAGCATGTTGTAGTAGATAGAACAACAGATTTAAATTATAAAATCTATTATTTTTCCTGAGCCTTAGATGATAATAGGAATAAAATTCCACTAGTAGATCACACTAGTCTTAGCCATACCTTTACACACATAGATATAAGTAATAAAAACAGTATTTGATGTCAATCTAATTGGCCGAATGCTTAATTTCTTTATTGATGTGATATGATGTGAATGACAAATATGATAAATGTAAATGATAAAGAGAAAAACATCATTCTTGGAGTGAGACTGCCAGAATGATGTGAAGAACTTGGTCCAATTAGCAGGGTGATCATTCAAAGTCTCTGGAGATGAAAGGGCTTATAGTAAATTGAGTAGGAGCATTTAACAAAATATATGAAAACTTGATAAGAACTATGGAAGGCCATGACACTTGAATTGGGTACTGTACCCATTTTCCTACCCGAGTCTATGTTGTCAAAGAGCTATTCCAGCAAGTGGTATTTCCTCCAGATCCTAAGAGTGGAAGAGGTATTTTGAGTGGATCTGGTAGCCAGAGAATATTAAAAGATTTCATCTCCCCCAGCTCCATGCTTCAGAAGATTATATGGGGCAGTGGTGTTGGCCAAATGGCAGCACAATTTTTGCCACTACACCCCTAACCTTTATAGTTTCTTCTCTGTAGGGAGGATATGGGTGGAAGCTGGTGAAGAGTGACTTTTCTATCCTACCCTAGCCTCATTCCATAAGACAGAGATTCTGCCTACAGAAGATAGGAGAAAGTCTCAAAGACTGGCACAATTTTCCAAATATGATGAAAAATGTGACCAAAATGTATATGATCAACATGCACAATGAGAAAGCTTAACAAACTCCAAAGTAGGATAAATGCAGATATTTACCTCTAGACACATAGTTAAAATGTTGAAACCCATATATTAATAAAAAATATTGAAAGTAGAAAGAGAAAAATACCTCATAATGTGTAAGAGAACCACAAAGATTAATAGCTGACTCTTATCAGAAACAATAAAGACTAGAATGTAGTAAAATGATATATTTAAAGTGCTTAGAGGAGAGAAAACCTCTCAACCAAGTATCTACTACCCAGCAGAACTATCTTGTAAAAATAAAGGTAAGATAGAAATATTCCAGAATAAACAAAAAATGAGAGAATTCATGCCTAGTAGACCTGCCTTAATTAGGGAAATTCTTTAGGCTAAAAATAAGTAACACCAGACAGTAACTTAAATCCACACAAAATAACAAAGAGTGGCAGTAAAGGTAACTATGTTGTCAATTAAAAAAGACAGTATAGTACATTTTTCTTTTCCTTTCTTCTGTGAACGGATCTAAAAAGCAATGCATTAAATGATATGTATAAAATTGAATTATTGGGACATAATATAGAAATGTAATATATTTGACAATCAGAACACAAAGATAACATGTGGGAACAAAGGTATACTAGAATAAGGAAATTACACCCTATGGTAACTGAAGATAACCAGAAATGGTAGTTAAGAAAGTTAATATAACAAATTTTTTTTCTTTCTTTCTTTTTTTAGTTTTTACTCTTATTCCACTTAGTTAACATACAATGTTACATTAATTTCAGGTGTATAATATAGTAATTCAACAATTCCATACATCACCCTGTGCTCATCACAAAAAGTTCCCTCCTTAATCCCCATCAGCTATTTAACCCACCTCCCTACCCACCTCCGCTCTGGTAACCATCAGTTTGTTCTCTGTAACTAAAAGTTTGTTTCTTGATTGCTTCTTTATCTCTTTTTCCCTTTTGCTTTTTGTTTTGTTTCCTAAATTCCACATAAAAGTGAAGTCAGATGATATTTGTCTTTCTCTGACTGACTTATTTTACTTACCATTATACTCTCTAGCTCCATCCATGTCATTGCAAATGGCAAGATTTCACTCTTCTTTTTTTTTTTTTTTTTGGCTGAATATATTCCGTTGTATATACTACATCCTCTTTATCCATCCATCCACCAATGGACATGTGTTGCTTCTTGGCTATTGTAAATAATGCTGCTATAAACATAGGGATGCA
>NW_028016279.1:0-903 GCF_054177405.1 Leptonychotes weddellii
GATATCAGCACTGATCTGCAACTCTGTCCTTTGTAGTCTTTGTCCAACGTCTGATGTATCCGTGCTTCAACCTTACTGATACCTACAGTTTCTCCCTTTTCTAGAGTCAGAGTCTCAGAGTGGTCAGTGGACAATCACGTTAGGGGCATTTTTAGAGACTGTTGCCTCTCCAGCCGTCTTTATCTAGGGGTGTGTCCATTAGGTCATGTGTTCAAGACTGGTTATCCAGCCCTCATTGTGTGAAGAACACCCATCAGAGTTGTGGTCATCCCATTACTTTCAGCTTAGTTGATGCCCCAGTCTGTTTTTTTTTTTTTAATTTTATTTATTTGAGAGAGAGAGAATGAGAGAGAGAGAGCGCACATGAGAGGGGGGAGGGCCAGAGGGAGAAGAAGACTCCCCGCTGAGCAGAGAGCCGATGCGGGACTCGATCCCAGGACTCCAGGATCACGACCTGAGCCAAAGGCAGTTGCTTAACCAACTGAGCCACCCACTCCTTCCCAAGGATCAGCCTTTTCCCTGGATTTCTGGTGTTTGGGAAGGGCTTTTCAAGGTAGAGAGGGAGTGGATAAAAGGAAACTATCAGCAAAGAATCCATTGTTTTAGGCAAGGTTGCCTCCACAGGGGAACAGAAGGGGCCTAGCAGTAAATTCCCGAGTGCTGACCAGGAAATTCCATGTTGACTGGTTAAAAGGTGGCGGGTTGGATGGGACTGGAGGACATTATGCTATGTGAAATAAGTCAGGCAGAGAAAGTCAATTATCATATGGTTTCACTTATTTGTGGAACATAAGGAATAGCATGGAGGACATTAGGAGAAGGAAGGGCAAAATGAAGGGGGGGGAATCGGAGGGAGAGATGAACCAGGAGAGACTATGGACTCTGAGAAACAAACTGAGGGTT
>NW_028016280.1:0-736 GCF_054177405.1 Leptonychotes weddellii
TTTATGAATGTTAGCTTTATTTTACAATGAGATTAGAACTGTTACCATGTTAAACATAATCCACTAGGACTTTCCACAAAGTATCGTGTGTTCCAACCTTAATGGAACTTCACTGCATTTCACTCCCTCAATAAATGTATAGAGTATTGAGAGGTAAACCCAGTTACCACTCAGGAAACAGACTCAAGCGGCTGATGAATGTGTTCAGGCCACATTGTGGTAGGGCCAGGACTTGACCCTGATCATTCTGGCCCAAGGACTAAAATCTCTCCACCCAGGATTGCAGCCTTTGGAGAAAATTCACTGCAAAGTGGTCCCTTGAGCTGACTTTTAGACACGGTGTAGCTAAGCATGTAACTCAGAAAGACCACAGTAACTACAGCTACCTGACAAGGCTATAGAGGTAATCATCAAGAATTAGGCTTGGGGTGCCTGGGGGGCTCAGTCGGTTAAGCGTCTGCCTTCAGCTCAGGTCATGATCCCAGGGTCCTGGAATTGAGCCCCAACGTGGGCTCCCTGCTCAAGTGGGGAGCCTGCTTCTCCCTCTGCCTCTGCCCCCAGCTCATGCATGCACACTCTCTCGCTCTCTTTAATAAATAAATAAAATCTTTAAAAAAAAAATAAAGCAAAAAGACAATTCATGGAGCAGGAGAAAATACCTGCAAATTATCTGACAAGGGTACAGTATTTACACTTAAAGAGAACTCTTACAATTCAACAATAAAAAGACAATCCA
>NW_028016281.1:0-736 GCF_054177405.1 Leptonychotes weddellii
AACTATGCTCAGGGGCAATTAAGTTCTTGGGGAGGTAGCTCATTCTGGTATTGCAAAGTTCTTTAATAAATTCCTTAATGTGAAATTAAAATATTGCTAACTAGAATATCCCCATTTCTATCCTAACTCTAACCCATAAGCCAGACAGATGAATTCTTTTTTTTTCCCCTGTAAGAACATCCTTTAAAATGTCTCATTATCTTGTTCACTGGTTATATATTTAACAGTGTTTTGTTCCCTTTTAAGTTAAACTCGTTCACTCTCCAAACAGATGCTCAGAAAATGAAAGCTTAATTTCTTGTACTGTTAACATCTTTGAATATATTCCAGATTGGCTTTTTCTCTTTTAGAGCCCTGCAGCCTGAATTAAATATGTTGCTGCTTCTGTACATTCTGCAGCCTAGTGGAAGGCACTTTAAGACCTTTTATCATTGCTTAGCAAACATGGACTGAGCAGGAATCCTTCAATCAGAAGGATTTAGAGAATCTATATAGAACTATGACCAATTTTGTATGGAATGTTAGATCTTCAATCAGAAGGATTTAGAGAATCTATATAGAACTATGACCAATTTTGTATAGAAAGTAACTTGATATTTAGAAATCACATCTTAGTGTTCCCTCCTCCCAACTTTAAAGTAAATCTCCATATTCTGTGAACTTAATATTTACCTTACCTCTGTAAACATCATCTCTGCTTTGTTATGAATTCTAGTATTTAAATGTAAACAATACA
>NW_028016282.1:0-736 GCF_054177405.1 Leptonychotes weddellii
GTTTTATTTCATTTTACTGAGCAGGCACTTACATAACACTATAGATCAAGAATTGTTTAAGTACCTTACAAATATTAACTTGGTCAATCCTTATAATCTTATGAGGAAGGTAACTTTACCATATCAATTAAGTCAAAAACAAATATCAGAAATTTCAGATGGTTCAACTTACCTTTATTTTACAGATGACAGAATTTAGGCATATTAGGTTAAGCAATTTGTGTGTTAGTAAAATGCAAAGCTAAGTTTTTAAGTCAGGCGGTCTGGCTCAAGAGTGTGTACTTGTAACCCATGGCACTGTAAAAGGAAAGAGTTTACCTAACTCTGAGGTATCATTGCTGATTTCAATATAATTAGGGCAAGAATTAGCACTACCTAGGACAGAATTATTAAGTAGGTCATTGTTTTTGTCCATTACCTGGCCCCCATTATTTAAATCCCGTGACAGTACAGGAATACAGCTTTTGAAAGAACTGGAGTAATTATAAGGCTTAATTCATGCATTAGTTGAAAAGCTTAAGAAGCTATAACCCAGTGATCCAATTTCAGGTCGATGTTGTGATAAAACACACACACACACACACACACATGCACACACAAAGATAATTCAAAATAACTTTAGCTCTTTGCTTTTTTACTAAAGGGCAATTATATATTGAAAGGTAAGAGATAGGCAACAATATCTTTTTAAAATCCTCTTTTTGTCTTTTATCTATTTTTTCACACACTACGGCTA
>NW_028016283.1:0-736 GCF_054177405.1 Leptonychotes weddellii
GAAGGCTACCACAAAAATTGTTTTCTCTTATCTAAAAGAGGGAGATGCAAGCTGTCAGTGCTTAGACCTGGGCATGTTTTGCTTACGTATTTTTGTTTGGCCTGTGAACTATTTCTGAAGGCAATATAACTAGGTACTTGTCACTTCTTTAATGCAGAACAGGCACCTTAGCATTTCTTACCTTACACTAAGTCCACTTCGTTCATTATTAAGTCTCCCTTAGACCACTGGATTTTGGCTACCCATCTTCAGTCTTGTATTTTTCATCTTTGTGATTATTTAAACAAGTTAGAATATCAGTTTAGGCCCTGAGCTCAGAAGGATATGTCTGCATCTTTATTTCTATTCAGGAACAGGGAAAATTCACAAAAGGGAAGATTCTCTAACATGCACACCCATTGGGCTCTTGGCCTAGAAGCTGGCTTGTGTTCAAGGACACTGAAAGGGACATGTGGTGGCAGTTCTCACTAACGCATGACCCAGCTTCATCACAGGCCTTGCTGGCCAGGAAAGACTGAAGAACAGGAGTGACCACAGCACTTTGAGGAAGTCTTCAGTGATAGGCATAGCTCACAAGAAATTAGTGACCCAGATTAGGCCTTGGTATACTTTCATGGTCCTCATTTTCTCCTCCCCATGTTCACTTCTTCCCTCACTTGCTCCAGAACTGTTCTTGGCCCAGAGATTGAAAGAGGATAGTCCTGCCCACCTACAGGCTTCCCTAAAGATACAAGGA
>NW_028016284.1:0-736 GCF_054177405.1 Leptonychotes weddellii
ATTCCCTACAGCTAGGGCCACTTAGCCCCTACCTGAATCTCCAGTCAGGGTTCTGGAACAAATCAAGGAAAATTTAAGGAGTCTAGGTAAGTCTCTCAGGCAAATCCACTTCAGGTCAGCCTATGGCTTAGCTCACTTTAACCTTCTACCTCAGTATTAGAAGCTGGGCTCTGCCACTGTGCCTTGTAGTCAACCTCTAAGTTGAATCCACTTGGAATGGCTTCCCATTTTTTATTCTTGTACCCATATCTCTATGTTAGTAGCCTGTCTTGTTAGTCTTTGAGCTTCTTTCCAGAATACCCAGAGTACTGCTTTGAGTCCAAAGTTGGGGCCTACCCTCACACTAACCACTTATTGCCTGTGGCAAGACTCTACTCATGATCACTAACTGTCCAGATGTTTCTCTATGAGCTGTAGCTGGTCTTCCAACTCACTGGAGTCTCCCTGTTGATCTAGGTTCCCTCTTGCATAGGTGATTGTACATCTTAATACATAGCATGATCCATAGTCTTTCCTTTAAAACCCTAATTTTTCCCCCTCATTTTCTTTTGTGGGGTTATCAGCTAAAATAGGGAAAGACTGCTCACCACTAAAGCTAGAGTTCATTTGAAAACTTTTAATTTATTCTCCATGATATGTGAGTTGCTTCAGATAACTCATGAACTTATTTGGTTTTTCTGGGGGGTGTTCGGTGGAATTACCCAAACTGTTATAAAATCAGGTATATGAAAGGAAA
>NW_028016285.1:0-736 GCF_054177405.1 Leptonychotes weddellii
CGCGAGAAGTTGGATGGCCTATGAGCACAAGGGTGATTAACTTCAACTGTGCGTCTCCGGCTGGGCTCACACTCTTGCCAACCGCTAAACTCTCCTCTGGGAGGCATGTAGAGGGAAGAATGAATGCATGTGAGAGGATTTGCAAACCTTCAAGGGTGATGTTGGGTTCTGGATGTTGGCTGCCTGCCTCAACTTCTATGGGGTAGAGGGTATTTTCACGGAGATGATTTCAATTTCTTGTCCCCACTGCCATTTATTTTGATTTGAAGGTAATGCTGCCCTCTCCTGGGCTGATCTTGCAACTGCAGCCCCTGGCCACCCAGAGTCAACACCAGCCCCCCACGCCCCCGGCAACGGAGCCCTAGCTTGATCTCAAGTGGTGTCAGTATCGCTGGGGGTCTCAGGCTTTGCTAAGTCACCATGGTGAAGTCAGCTTGCCCTTCAGTGCTATATCCCAGAGGCTGGAGGTGAGATAAACAGAAGGCAAGTGACTTTAGGGTCTCCAAATAGAGCCCATCCTTTTTCTTTTCTTTCTTTCTTTCTTTCTTTCTTTCTTTCTCTTTCTCTCTTTCTCTTTCTTCCTTCCTTCCTTTCTTTCTTTTTCTTTCTCTCTTTCTCTTCCTTCCTTCCTTCCTTTCTTTCTTTCTTTTTCTTTCTCTCTTTCTCTTCCTTCCTTCCTTCCTTTCTTTCTTTTTCTTTCTCTCTTTCTCTTTCTTCCTTCCTTTCTTTTTCTTTC
>NW_028016286.1:0-736 GCF_054177405.1 Leptonychotes weddellii
TAGTGTTCCAAAAATAGGACTTCCATAACCTTACCAGTAGTTGATATGTTTTGTTTCGTTTCGTTTTCCTTTTAGCCATTCTGTAGTGGTATCAAATTCAGGTTCAAATTGTATTTCCTTGGTGATTAGTGAGACTGAGCACCTTTTCATGTGTTTATTGTCTATATTTTTTAATCTTTTTCTATGAAGTGCTTATCTACGTCTCTTGCCCATATTTCTATTGACTTTCTTCTCTCTTCCTCTCTCTCATTGATTTGCAGGTGTTCTTTATACATTCTCTGTAAGAACGCTTTAATTGAAAATATGTGTTGTAGATGTCTGTTTGAGGCTTGCTTTTTATACTCTCTGTGTGGTATGATTTGATGAATAGTTATTCTTAATGTAGTCCAATTTATCAATATTTTCCATCATGGATAGTCCTTTTGTGTCTTGTTTAATATGGCTTTCCCTATCCCAAAATCATGAACATACTCTTCTTTGTTATTTTTGAAAGTTTTATTATTTTTGCTATCATTTTAAAATCTATAACCTACCTGAAATGTATTTTGCCCCCTGTGGTATAAGCTAGAGGTCAATTTTCTTTTTCATGTATTTATGCACAGTTGACCCAACATTATTTTTTATTTTTTTTAAAGATTTTATTTATTTATTTGACAGAGAGAGACACAGTGAGAGAGGGAACACAAGCAGGGGGAGTGGGAGAGGGAGAAGCAGGCTCCCCGCAGAGCAGGGAGCC
>NW_028016287.1:0-736 GCF_054177405.1 Leptonychotes weddellii
TTAAAAATTTTAATCAGGTTTATAATTTTTTATTTTAATATTTAAATAAATTGCTGTTTCAAAGCACTAAGTAGACATCAAACATTCCACTCTAAAAGTAGAAATTTTCTATTAGTTGGCAGTAACAAATTCATCCAGCAGGATATCAAATTCTGGGGGGGTTATATTTGGTTTTAAACTTGGCAAAATAAGTTTCCCCCCCTAGTTAGTATGTGTGTAGTACTAGTACCTTCATTGCAATGACCAACTTCATTGTAACTTTATCCATAATTTATTGCAAAAGACCACCTATATTTAGAATGTTGTAGGACCATAGGTCCAGTCTGCACCTTTTTAATGACACCAAAAGTAAACGAATGGCCCAATTCATCTATTATGTTGGTCCACTGACATATAAAATCAAAATTGATTTGTCTTATACCCTTGACGCTTTAAAAAGATATTACATTAATGAATGCTTCATTTGTCTACTTCTTAGTTTCAGCAAACAGCATTAATAAAATATGGACAAGAAGATTTGGTTTCCTAAATTTATCCTAAACTTAGGAAGTAATCAATTTCTAATAGTTAATATTAATTTTATGCTGGTGATATAGATGCAATTCCATGAAAGCATAAACCTAGACATAGTAATTTCTAAGAAATTAAAATTTTAAATGAACCATATTTTAAATATATAAAACTCATGGAAAATTCAGGATTTACATAGTTATCCTTATAAAGCTGAGATCTAAAC
>NW_028016288.1:0-736 GCF_054177405.1 Leptonychotes weddellii
AGAGACTGGAAAACCCAGGATCCGCTTCTATGGGACAGAAGCTGCAGGTCCATCTGCTCCTGGAATGTTCAAGTGCAATTCTGCATTCTGACCTGTGGGAAACGCAGGTGATTCCAGGCCTGCACGAGTTTCCAGAACTGTTCATTGCACAGCTCCCAGCTGAACTTTGCTCTCTCTCATGGACTGTTAGTCTGTGAGGGAGCATCTTCAGACTCAGCAAACACTCCATGAGCCCCAGATGAAGATTTCTGGACCTTTCATTCTGCAGAGCTCCCCACATCCCCCTCTCTCTAGAGCTCTACATTGTACCCTAACTTTAGTAAGCTTGCTTTGCTCTGATTGCCACAGGCCTCTCCTTTGCAGTCTGGAACATGGTACCTGCAGAAAACCAAGACTCTTATCCTTTGCATCTCCTCTTTCAGGGGCCACAGAGCTGAGTTGTCCTCTGTCCGTTGTTAGAAAGCTGATGTCCCCCGTGTATTGTTCACTTTTCTAGTTGTTTATCGTGGTCCCTTTACCCCAATTAGTTGTAATTGGAAGTCTTCCTCTCTATCGTATTCTTTTAGGTAGGAATCTTTTAAGTATCAAGGATTAAGGGTATTTTTAAAAATTTTACATTAATCAATGGATCTTTGGGTCTTCCAACCCCCCACCCCCAGATTTATTGGGATGTTATTGACATAGGACATTGTGTGAATTTAAGGTGTGTAGTGTGGTGACTTGATACCCATGGTCT
>NW_028016289.1:0-736 GCF_054177405.1 Leptonychotes weddellii
TGTGTTATTTTGTCTCTAAGTATTTGTTTCCAGGTATCATTCTGTTATCAGTTTCTAGTTTAATTCTAATGTGGTCTAAGAACAGAAATGGATGTCTCTTAAATTTAAGGTGTGTCTTATGGCCCAGAATGTGGTCTATCTTGGTAAATGTCCTATGTGATCTTGAGAAGTATGTGTACTCTGCTTTTGTGCATGAAGTTGTCCCTAGTTGTCCATTATATCCAGTTTGTATTGTTGAATTCATTTACGTCTTTAATGATTTTCCATCTGTTGGATCTGTCCATTTTTGAGAGAGAGGAATTGAAGTGTCCAATGATAATAGTGGATTTATCTGTTTCTCTTTGCAGTTCTATCAGTTTTTGCCTCATGTGTTTTGACACTGTTAGGTATATTAAAGATCATTGTGTCTTCTTGATGCATTGACCCCTTTATCATTATATAATAACACTCTATCCCTAATAACTTTCCTTCCTCTGAAGTCTGCTCTGTCTGAAATTAATATATCTATTCCTGCTTTCTTTTGATTAGTGTTATCATGGTATATCTTTATCCATCTATTTACGTTTAGTCCATATGTGTCTTTATATTTAAAGTGAGTTTCTTGTAGACTACATATAGTCGGGTCTTGTTTTTATTTATTTATTTTTATTTATTTATATTTATTCTTATGTTAATCCCCATACATTACATCATTAGTTTTAGATGAAGTGTTCCATGATTCATTGTTTGTGCATAA
>NW_028016290.1:0-11372 GCF_054177405.1 Leptonychotes weddellii
AAAAAAAAAAAAAAGATTTTATTTATTTGAGAGAGAGACATAGCGAGAGCAGGAACACAAGCAGGGGGAATGGGAGAGGGAGAAGCAGGCTTCTCGAGGAGCAGGGAGCCCGATGCGGGGCTCGATCCCAGGACCTTGGGATCATGACCTGAGCCGAAGGCAGACGCTTAATGACTGAGCCACCCAGGTGCCCCTCCTTCCCTTGACTTTTAAAGCAGTGCTCTTAGGCTGTGTCCTAGTCTGTTTATTATCAATGAAAGTACAAGGGGATGAGGGATGTATAAATTACAAAGTATGAGCTCACAGAAGCCCCCCTCCTAAGATTTCCTAAGGAATCTTTCCAAGCTGAGTATCAAGTTTAGTGTCAAAATCATGATCTTGCATCTCTACTCAGGGATCCTCTGGTTTCTTATTTTTATCTTCTTTGGCTCCTGAACGTAGCCTTCTAGTTTTTCTTCCTTCGGATTAGCATTCTGACCAGTTCTTCCATCTTTGTGTCAAAGATTATTTTCTCATAGGGACAGTGACCTTGTCTTACATTGGCAAAATGTTTAATATTTGTGTGAGGACCTAGTTCCGTTTAAATATCACTCCTAGTGTTTCATAGCCATATAGTACCATTTTTAGTATTCTTGGGGGTATAAATAAAAAAAAGTCCCTATTTTTTTGTTGTTGTTTATTAGAGAGTGCATGCGTGCACACGTTGGGAGGAGGGGCAGAGGGAGAGGGAGAGAGAAGCTCAAGTTAGACCCCCAGCTGAGCATGGAGGCTGACACAGGGCTCGATCTCATGACCCTGAGATCACTACCTGAGCCGAAATCAAGAGTCAAACACTTAACCAGCTAAGCCACCCAGGTGCCCCAGTGTTGTTTTTTTGTTGGAGAGATGTGGTGTTTCTACAAAAAGTTTAACAATAATAAAAAATAAGGGTTGCAACAGTGCAGTACGTGACTAAGTGCCATATGAACAGGGTTGACAGGAAATAGGGTGAGTGCAGAAGGAAGAGCAGTTGCTGTGGGCTCTTGGAGGATTCTCAGAGGATTCCAGAGGGGAGTAACACTTCTGTGATCCTTGGGAGGTGGCTAGAGTGAGAGCATTATAAGCTGGGATGCCCTGACTGAGGGGAAGAAGCAGAGATGACCCATTGGTATATGAGAAATAGTAGCAGCCTTGAGAGAGTATATGAGTAAATATAAGCTGAGGAGTATGGAAAGAGCTGAGCAGAGATGGAGAGTACCAGAGGACTGGAAAAGGTGGCCCAGGAAAGTGCAGTGTCCCAGAGTCCGGGGAGGTGAGATTCAGGAAGGAAGGAACAATCAGGAGGGTTGGCCCCTGCTTGAGCATCAAGAATAAAGGAAATAAGGAAGGGTTATTTGGTTTGGCACTTAAAAAATCTATGACTTTATGGAAATGCAGTATGTGGAATAGTCAGGGTTCTGGGTAATAGTTGGTGGGTGGGTCAGTGAGGGTAAATGAGGGAAGAAGTAGATTCTGTAAGGTGTAGAGTAAAATTTAGTCCACGTGTTGGAGCGAGACTTTCCTTGGGTGTATTATTTCATCTGAGTTTCAGGGGTTTTTGTTTTTGTTTTTATAAAACAGGGAAAAGCACACCTATCTTGATGAGTTGCCACAAGGTTAGATAATATAGAAAGAACCTTTGATAAAGATCCTGGCAGATAGTTGACCAGGAGTTTACAGCCTTTTATTGCCTGCACACAACTAAGGGCATCAAAATAGTACCATCCCTAAATGCGGCTCACTAGAGTGATTTGTGGTGGGGTATGTAGTCTATTTTAAATGTGCCCTCTTCGTACCAGTGATGGGAAGTTTAGCTGCTTTCACAAACATTAGATACAATACCAGCCTTTCCTTTTTTTAGGTTTTTAGTGTATGTACCTAAATTTTTCCCAGTTTGGCACCATATTATGCTATTTTTTAAGGGGCTCTTGTTACAGACATAAAAGAGGTGTTAGGACTTGATTAACTGGATCACTGTTGTATTTTCTTTGTACAATCTCAATTTAATAGCTGACGTGAGGGTCTGAATTCAGGGAATTAGATCATAAACTTCTGTATCCACGCAAACTAGAATTCTCTTAACTTCTTCCCTTTTCTTTTGTAGCGAGCACTGTGTGCTGACTTGGACAGAAAGAGGAATTTATATTTTCATTCCTCAGAATGTTCAAGTTCTTCTTTGGAGTGAAGTCAAAGGTAATTATATTTTTCTTCTTTATGTAATTTATTTTATTTTTAAGGATTTTATTTACTTATTTGAGAGAGAGAGCGAGAAAGCATGAGCAGGGTGAGGGGCAGGGGGAGAGGGCTCCCTGCTCTGACGCGGGGAACTCCGGGATCATGACCTGAGCCAAAGGCAGATGCTTAACCGACGGAGCCACCCAGGTGTCCCCTTCCTTGTAATTTTTAATCTCATGCTTGTGAAAGATTCAGTTATCGTAGGAGAATTCTTTTGCAGTGTGAAAAGTAGAAAAATAGACTGAGGTGGCGTTTCTTTTAAAGATTAATGTTGGGCGCCTGGGTGACTCAGTCAGTTAAGCATCTACCTTCGGCTCAGGTCATGATCCCAGAGTCCCGGGAGTGAGCCCCACATCGGGCTCCCTGCACAGCGGGGGTCTGCTTCTCCCTCTACCCCTCACCCTGCTCGGGCACTCTCTCTTTCTCACTTGCTCTCTCTCTCTCAAATAAATAAAAATCTTAAAAAAAATAAAGATTAACGTCCTAGATGTTTCCCATTGTAATGTATTTCCCAAGCATACACTTGTGAATTTGTATTCAGTTACTCAGTTTTTCATGGATAATATTATTTTTTATTTTTTATTTTTTAAGTAGGCTCCATGCACAGAACCCAACACGGGGCTTGAACTCAGAATCCTGAGATCAAGACCTGGGCTGAAGAGTCAGTTGCTTAAGCGACTGAGCCTCCCCTTGGTGCCCCTTCATGGATAATTTTAAATACAGTTTTCACTTATTCTTAAATATTAGTAACCACTGCTAAAGATTGAATGGGTTAATTTTTTCCTTCTATTTACCCTGAATCTTTATCCCCATTATAAGTCTTGCTTTAGCTTCCGTTTTGTGTCTTAATAGTTTGAGGTTCAGGAAGACCTTGTGGGGGGTGCACCTGGGTGGCTCAGTCGGTTAAGCGTCTGCCTTCTGCTCAGGTCCTGATCCCAGGGTTCTGGGATCGAGCCCCGCATCGGGCTCCTTGCTCAGCGGGGAGTTTGCTTCTCCCTCTCCCTCTGCCTGCGGCTCCCCCTGCTTGTGCTCTCTCTCTGTCAAATAAATAAAATCTTAAAAAAAAAAAGTCCTTTGGGAACAGCATTTTACATAACTGAGGCAGAGAAAATCTCCGGTTTTTTTAGTTTAAACCAAAATGAAAGAAATCTTTCATCATTAGCATTGCTAACTCAGAGAATATATCTTATCCTTTTGGGTCATTTTCTACATTGTAGAAATGTAAGAAAGAGGAACCATTACTTACTGATCTGATTAATACTGATTTCTTGTGGATTAAGTTGCTAAGGTTGTCCCTCGAAAACAAGTTTGTTTTTTAAAAATTGACATATATAGTGTATGAGTTTAAAGTATACAAAGGATTGATTTGATACAGTTATATAGTTAACCCTTGAACAACATGGGGACTTAGGGCCATAGACCCCTGCACAGTCGAAAACCTGCATGTAACTTTTGACTCCCCCAAAACTTAACTACTAATAGTCTGCTGTTGACCTTGCTATTAACATCCTTTGTATGTTATATGTATTATTTGCTGTATTCTTACAATAAAGTAAGCTAGAGAACATTATTAACAAAATCATAGGAAAGAGAAAATACATTTACTACACTGTATCAATTGAAAAAAATTTGCATATCCATGGACCCATGCCATTCAAACCCAGGTTGTTCAAGGGTCAGCTATATATTGCAATATGATTACTGTCTTTTGTGATGAGAACTTTTAAGATCTAGTCTCTTAGCAACTTTGCATTATGTGATACAGTATTGTTAACTGTAATCACGATGCTGTGCATTAGATCTCTAGCTTATTTGTCTTCTAATTTCAAGTGTGTACCCGTTGACCAATATCCCCCACCCCTCTAGTCCCTGGTTTCCACCATTCTACTCTGCTTCTGCTTGTTTGGCTTTTTTAGATTGCACCTATAAGTGAGATCAAAAACTAATCTTTTAAGTCCTTTCATGATGTTCTGCCAAGATAGGTATTTTCTTATGAACTCTCAATTTACATACTGTGTTAAAATCCATTCATTGACATCAGATTGTAACTCTCAGAAATGTTGTCATCTCGTCTCTAATGTAGAGTGCTCTTTTAAAGCCCCAATTTCTTTTCACAGAAAGTAGCATTTTATTTTACTATTACTATTTTTAATTCCAGTATAGTTAACATACAGTGTAATATTAGTTTCAGATGTACAGTATAGTGATTCAACAATTTTATACATCACCATGTGCTCACCACGACAAGTGCACTCAATCCCCATCACCTATTTCACCCATTCCCCCACCAACCTCCCCTCTGGTGACCATCAGTTTGTTCTCTGTAGTTAAGAGTCTGTTTCTTGGTTTGTCTCTCTCTTTCCTTTGCTCATTTGTTTTGTTTAGAAAGTAGCATTTTTTTTAAAGATTTTATTTATTTATTTGAGAACGAGAGAGCAAGAGAGAGAGAGCACAAGCAGGGTGAGGGGCAGAGGGAGGAGCGGGCTCCCTGCTCAGACACTTAACCAACTGAGCCACCCAGGTGCCCCAGAAAGTAGCCTTTTTAAACATAGAATTTTAGATAAGAGAGATGTGGTTTTGTCTCTTTTATTTTTGATCTTTTTAGAAGTGTCTAAAATATGATTTCTTCATTGAACTGCAAGTATAATAGAGATGAAATTCAGGCAAGCCAAACTCAATATAAAAAGTGAATTTATTAGAATAATTTCAGTCCTTACCAACATGGAAAAAGAGTATTTGGTTAACCTTCTGTGTGTTCACCCCTGTGGGTTTTGTAGATATTCAGGATGTGGCTGTCTGCAAGAATGAGCTGTTCTGTTTGCACCTAAACGGGAAAGTCTCACATCTTTCTCTGTTGTCTGTGGAACGCTGTGTGGAACGCCTGCTGAGGAGAGGCCTGTGGAACCTGGCTGCTCGCACTTGCTGTCTTTTCCAAAACTCTATTATCGCCAGCAGAGTGAGTCAGAGAGCTTACATGTTCACCTGGGCTGTTAGAACCACCCTAGCTTGTGGAAGTGTGCTACAAAGTTTCTTGTCTTTATTAGTCCTATCTGTATGACCTACAGATAAAGCAGCAATAAATCCCTAAAGGAAGTATGACAGACAAATCTAGGAGTGGGTGGAGGGTAAGAAAAAGGGTATACTTCCCATTTTAAAGAAAATTACATTTTCTCAGAAACTTACTTGAATTTCAGGCCTTGTTTTAAGGGGGATGATTGTGTATATGGTAACTCTTCATTCCTAAAATCATTCTCATTAAGTCTTTCACTAGCTTATTAAACCTTTTTAAAGCACCTTTGAGGTTTTATCTTCTCTGTTAAACCTCTTTCAGTATATTGGCCACTGAATTTACATTTAGTTATAAATAGTAAGCTATTCTATTTGGTTTCTACTTAATCCTGTCATTAGGGAAGAAAATCTTTGACTGTGGATAAATTGGAGCATTTGAAGTCTCAGCTAGACGTTACAACCTATAATGATCTAATTACTCAACTGGAAGAATTGATCTTAAAATTTGAACCTTTGGATTCAGCTTGCAGCAGTAGAAGAAGCTCCATTTCGTCACATGTGGGTATTTTTACTTTTTAAAGGGTTTATCTGCACAGTACGGTTTTTCTTCCTTAGGTTGTACTCACATATCTCTTAAGTTCCCAAAGTTTACCTTCCTTTCCATATAGTAGATTTGGGGTGGGGGAGGGGAGTTGCCAAGAGGAGGCTTTCCTTCAGCTGTTGGGCAGCCCTTATGAAGCCTCCATTTAGGTGTGTCTTGGAGCCACATTTTGTTTCATCGTTTATTGTATTGTGTTTCCAGATGTACCTCATATAGCGTGCAGCTCAAGTTAAGTTGCTCCTAATACGTGATTTCGGATGCTTCATGCTAATTAGAGTCATAGCGCAGCTCAGGATTGTCTCCTTGCAGCCCCATTCTCACTGCCAGGACTCATGGAGGCAAGCTAGGGAAAGACGGGAGCAGGCTGTCATCAGTCCGTGAGTGTGAGCCAGCTGCCAGGGACCTAAACCTTGTTAAACCGTAGTTGTTGTTACTGACTTGCTCCTTACTCATGTTGGTTGTTCTCTTAAAAAAATTTTTTTTGTGTTATAAAGGGAAGTTTCACTTTGATTTTTGGGGGATCTTTTTTATTTTTAGGAAAGTTTCAGCATCTTGGACTCTGGTATTTATCGGATCATTAGTAATAGAAGAGGCAGTCAGTCAGATGAAGACTCTTGTTCCCTTCATAGTCAGACCCTCTCAGAAGATGAGAGACTCAAAGAATTTGCCTCACCTCAAGAAGAGGACCAACCAGATCAGTGTTGGAGCTCACACGGAAATGAAGGTGATGGTGGTGTGCTTTGTTGGTTGCTGGTAGGAAGCAGTTATTTTCCGTGACTTCTATTTGCCAGGATTAACTTGTGCATTGAGTTTTCTGTGTGGTGTTAATCTTTTTTATGTTGATAGACTTTCCACTCAGACCTGTAGATCTGCTTGCCACTGAAAGAATGGGTTTATGTTTAGTTCTGTTTTTCACCCTCCTGTTTAGGCTGACATTGATACAGTCCCTAATTATGGTCATGCATCAGAGTGCTGGGAAAGTTAAGAAAGGAGGTCATTAACCAGTGAAGTAGAACAATTTTATCTTGACTAACCAAATTATTTTCCATCAGGAATGAAAAATTACTACAGTTTTGGGGGCCATTGCCTTCACTTTTCGATGTTCGAGTATTCCTGTGATGAACTGTTGAGAAGAGATTAATAGAGACTCTAAACCTTCTTTTTGACTTATGGGGATTCAGGGTTAGTAGGAAAATGAAGGTACCTGCCTAAGTGTTTTATATGTGGGCCATCCCGTGCATCTTGTAAACCTGTGTTCTGCTCATTTGTATCTGGGTCAGTTGTGATTTTGGTATGGAACCCTTCATTTCCTTTGGTTTATTCATTTCAGAATTTTTTTTAAAGATTAAAAAAACCCTGTGCGATTAAATTTTCTTTTCCCTTCGATTCCATTCATCAGACAGAGGTTCTCATGTTCCTGTGACATTTGAGACAGATAAAAATGAAACTTTTCTCCCCTTCGGCATCCCGCTATCATTTCGTTCTCCATCTCCTCTTGTGTCTCTTCAGGCTGTCAAGGAAAGGTAAATTAGTCTTGTCACTGAATCCCGTTTCTTGTTTCACTTCAGTTGTCACATTAGGTACTTTTGTGCTGAGAATGGAAAGACATTTATTTAGTTAATTTATTTTTAAAAAGATTTTTATTTGGGACGCCTGGGTGGCTCAGTCGGTTAAGCGGCTGCCTTCGGCTCAGGTCATGATCCCAGGGTCCTGGGATCGAGTCCCACATCGGGCTCCTTGCTCGGCGGGAAGCCTGCTTCTCACTCTGCCTGCCTTTCCCCCTGCTTGTGTTCTGTCTCTCTGACAAATAAATAAATAAAATCTTAAAAAAAAATAAAAAATAATAAAAAGATTTTTATTTATCTGAGAGAGAAAATGCACGCGAGTGAGAGAGAGCAAGGGCGGGGGGGGGGAGGGGCGGTGCGGGGGGAGGGGCAGAGGGAGAGGGAGAAGCAGACTCCCCGCTGAGCAGGGAGCCTGATGCCAATGCGACATGGAGCTCGATCCCAGGACCCCAGGATCATGACCCAAGCCAAAGGCAGATGCTAACTGACTGAGCCACCCAGGTGCCCCTGGAAAGACATTTTAAATGAGAAAAAATGGAAGCCTCTAGGTTATTTCTCATATAACCTGTTACCTGAGGCTATTAACTTCTCATTTCCATCTTGGGCAATTTAGCTTCCCTCTTTGAGTAGTTGGATATTTGAGTTGTTTTAGAATGTGCCCTCCACCCCAGACAGAGCAAAAGTTTGAAAAATCTGTTTTTCCCTCATCCCTGATAGGAACAGTTTCTATATATCATTAGTCTTTTCTTGATCCTTTCTCAGTTTGGGCTCAGAATTGGAGACTCTTCAGAATTGGCATTCGAGTTTGAGAGAAAAGATTTTGTAAAGCTACTTAACTGCTTATCTGAGTCTTCCTGGATACAGTTTTATGGGTCTTTGTTTTGTTTTTTGTTTTTATTTTAATTCCAGTATAATTAACATACAGTGTTACATTAGTTTCAGATGTACAATACAGTGATTCAATTACCGGATGCAGTTTTGCTTATAAAGGAAGATATATTGTTCCTAGTTAGCCACTGAGTTTCATGGAGAAATTCTGCTGTTTCTCTGGCCAGAATGGGGCAGGTGATCACATGGCCTCCTTTGCCTAAGTTGACAGAAACATTGTAGACATAGCTGGAGTTAAAGACTTTTTCTTTAGCGCTGAATCAAAGCAGTTTAGTAAATGAAGTGAATCCTTATTATACTGTAAATTTTACGTGGGCCTTATATGAAATATATAGTTGATGAGGGAAGTTGCTATAAGCATAGTCTTTCTATTCAGTCCGAGTTGCCTTTGTAGGACTAACAGGAACATAGAGAACTCAGGTACTGAATTTTTCGTTCTTGGGAGTAACGAAGTTTTTTTTGTATTTTTTGGTATTTGACTTCCAGTGTTTCTAGCTTTGTGCGTAAAACCACTGAGAAGATTGGCACCCTTCATACAAGCCCTGATCTGAAAATAAGACCAGAACCCAGGGGTGATGAGCAGTTCTGTGAAGACGAGATGAGTCCAGTCACCTGCCCGAAGGAACAAGACACTGAGTAAGCTCTTGCATATAAATCTGGGTAAATGCTAGAGGACTCAGCTGGCATTGTGAAGAAAGCCTTAGACTCTGTGCTATTGGAGAAGGCACATGTATGACCTTGTTCATTGTAGATTGTGTAGCTCATAAAAAATGTGAATACCATAAAGTAAGTTTTGGAAAATGACATCTATCCATAGCAAATCTTTTGAGAGAGAGTTTTAATAATTTAGCACCTTTTTCATCTTTACATACCTTTCCTCTCCTCTAAATCTCTTCAAACTTCTGGGATGTTAGAGAAGAGTATTAGATAAGAGTAGGATGACCAATGATCGAGGCCCTGTCCTTGCTGTGCTTCTGACTGGCATGTGGCCTTGGGTAAGTCACTAATGCTCTCTGGCCTGTAAGATGAGAGCATTGGCATTGAGGTCTTGCCAGGTACCTTCTTAACGATATGCTGGTGGCATCGTCCTTGAGTAGTGGAGTGGTGGCAGAGCCCTTGGTCTGGCATAGTGTGAAGTGTCTGTCCACCTGGTCTCTGCCCTAACTCACAGTTCAGGGGATCTGAGCATTAGAAGCATGCAAGCTCAGCACTAGCCCAGGGATTGAGAGCCCCACAGGCCCAGTGTATGTGGACAGTCGGATGAAATAGAATAGTTTCGTGAATCCATGTATTTATAGGACCAAAAAAAAAAAAAAAAGTACAGGTGGCATTGCTGTGGCATTGAAGGCAGCCCTCAGTCTGACCTTAGCCCCCCTTTCCAGCCTCATTTCCAGCCACATCCTTCCAAGCGCTCTAAATTCCACTCCAGTGAAGTGGGTACACTTCCCTACCTTTCTTTATGTTGTTTCTTTCACCTGCACTATTCCCCCCACCCCCCCCCTTTTTTCCTAACACATGTACTGCCTCCAGGGGAAGGCATCCCTTGATTGCTTCATCAGAATAATTATTCCTTCTTTTTTTTTTTTTAACATTTTATTTATTTTTTGACAGGGAGACAGTGAAAGAGGGAACACAAGCAGGGGGAGTGGGAGAGGGAGAAGCAGGCTTTCCACGGAGCAGGGAGCCTGATGGGGGGCTGGATCCCAGGACCCTGAGATCATGACCTGAGCCAAAGGCAGACACTTAATGACTGAGTCATCCAGGCGCCCCAGAATAATTATTCCTTTTCCTGTGCTTTCATAGCACAATGCTTGTGTTGCTCTTTAGCATTTGTTTTATTCTCATTTATGTTATAGTTAGTTGTTTGCATACCTTTCTTTCTCACTTGAGTTTACTCATCTTGAGGCTGTGGACCATTTTTTGTACTCCTCTGTTTCTGTCATGTAATATTAAGTACAATACTTGCCACTTAGTAAGCACATAGAAACATTTGTCTAAGGACGCTCTAATCCCCTTTAACTCTTTTCACACTTTTCTAGGGGCAAAAGAGAAGTAATTAGTCAACCTCCAGAAGAAGACAAGCTCCAAGAGCTCAAAGAAGCGACAGCAGAAACAATGTGAGTATTTATGAACGAGAGAGTTTTATAGTGAATGGGAATGACTTTGAGGTCATCGGTAGTGGTCCTGAGACTTGCGGGGGGCAGAGGTAGTCTCATTTGTAATTGAAATTCAGCAATTAGTATTAAAGTTAACACTCTGTATTTTCATCTTGCTGAGATAATTGTTGAAGAGTTGAAAAGTAACATTTATTCCCAAGAAGTATGTTTTATCCAGTAGGTTTGTTTAGCATGAAATAATTTGTTTTAAAAAAACACATGGAGCATAAATTGCATTATTTGTCTGTTTTGTGTAGGACCAAGCTACAGAACCCACTGGTTTTGTTTGAACCCACATCTCTGAGAATGGTCTTACAGGAGTGGCTTTCACAGTTAGAAAAAACGTTTGCCGTGAAGGACTTTTCAGGTATTTCAGATACTGGCAACTCATCCACGACATCAAACCAGGATGTGCTATTGTTTGACCAGTCAAAAAAGGAAATACTAGATGAAGATAATGAAAAAAGAGAGTCTTTAGGCAATGAAGAACCTGTTGATCCAACAGCATGTGAACCTACAAATAGTCTGAGGGAGCCCCTGGATGACATTTTCCAAGTGTGTTCTCCGTGCAGCATAGCTAACAGTCTTCAGAAGGACGTGGCTGAATTGACAACGTTGTGTTTGGAATTGAATGTATTGAATTCTGAGACCAAAAGCACAAGTGGACATGTGGACCACACTTTGCAACAGTACTCTCCTGAAATTCTGGCTTGCCAGTTCATAAAGAAGTACTTTTTTCTCTTGGACTTGAAAAGAGCAAAGGAGAGTATCAAGCTTGGTTACGCTAGCAATCCTTGTGTTTGGGATACTTTTATTGAAGGATTGACAGGTAATAATCAGATTGCCTTATCAAATAGAAATTAGTGTAGAGAACAATAGCATCTTAGCATTTTCACATTT
>NW_028016291.1:0-736 GCF_054177405.1 Leptonychotes weddellii
CCCAGGTCTTGAGGGATGGCCGAGGTGAGGAGGCCCAAGCTGTGGCTTCTCTCCAGGGGAAGATGAGCAGACTTGTGTCAGCCAGGCTGGTGGCTCACTTCCCTGCAGATGAGGCAGGATTAGGGCGGCCGCATAGCAGCCCTTGGTTTGCCTAAGCGTCTCCTTGTGTAGGAGTCTCCTGGAATCCACTCGGACTGCCAGCTGCCAGGCAGAAGGGCATGTGATAGGGACAAGACAAGAGCTGTCACCCTGAATCCGGCTTCTCCCTGCTGAATCACGAAGTCTCTCACAGTTACCCTTAGTTAGTTGGGGAACCTGGGAGTGGGCACAGGACAGAGCGAGTTGGGCTGAGCGTGAATCCACTGTTCCTTGTTCCCCTGGGGATCCCTCAGGGGTGGCGGTGGTTGTCTGTGCTGGGAGTGGGAGACAGCAGGGGCAGGAGCTGGCGCTCTCTGAGGAATCGTCATCCTCAGTCCATCGGAGTCAGGCACCAGACCCCAATCTGTGTCCACAACCAGGTATCCGTCAGCCAGCATTTAGTGGATACCTGTTGTTGAGACGTGTGTGATAAGAACTCGGGCTGTAGGGCGTGGAGGACCATGAAAAGTGGCTTTGCTTCTTCAAGCCTCGGTTTCATTGTCTGTTAAATGGGGATAATTTCATCTATCCACGATAAGACGGTGGAACGGAGGGAGACAAATAGCTGGTACATAATACAGGTACTTAGAACATGTCA
>NW_028016292.1:0-736 GCF_054177405.1 Leptonychotes weddellii
AGTAATATTAGTTTTTGCATCATATATTTAGAAGTTCTGATGTTAGGTGCAGAAATGCTTGGAATTGTTACATCTTCTTAAAGAATTAATCTATTTATCTTCATCATGAAATTAATCTCTTTACCCCCATAATATTCTTGCTCTGAAATTTTCTTTGATATAAATCAGCTTTCTTTTGATTAGTATTATCATGGTGTAACTTTTTCCATCTCTTTTTAAAACCCACCTGTGTCATTATATTTAAAGTAAGTTTCTTTTAGGCAAATTAGTTGGGTCTTGCTTTTTTTAATCCAGTCTGACAATCTCTGTCATTTAATTGGGTTATTAAGAGCTTTTCAGTGATTCTTGATATATGCAATAGTTGTTATATAAAGTCACCATGATCACTGAATTGATGAATACCTAATTATTGTTCCTTTGGGAAATACAAAGTTATCTCCCAGAGCCTCTGGCTATAACTTATTTGCCAGCCAATCAATATTTAAACTTGTTTTATGTGTGTTTCTTTTTAAAGATACCTTATTGAATATATATTGCTGATTCATTAACAATGACCTCATAGCCAGCTCATGCCCAGGTGAAGTTTGTCTAACACCCTCATTGTCATGGTAAGGCACAACGTTCTTATTCTTAGGAACACTCCACAGCTTTTGAGCACTGTGCTTGGGGGCCATTTTAAATGCCAAAATCACCAACCAAAAACACAAAAATGCAAAAAATGTGACACTAAGTAGAC
>NW_028016293.1:0-736 GCF_054177405.1 Leptonychotes weddellii
TAAGGTTATCAGGGGTTTTTCAGCAGAAACATTCCAAGCCAGAAGGGAGTGGCATGATATATTCAAAGTGCTGAATGGGAAAAATCAGCAGCTAAGAATACTCTATCTAGCAAGGCTATCATTCAGAATAGAGGGAGAGATAAAAGAGTTTCTGAGACAACCCAAATATAAGGGGATTTATGACCACTAAACCAGCCCTACAAGAAATATTAAAGGGGACTCTTCAAGTAGAAAGAAAAGACCAAAAGTGACAGTATGAAGGTAGGAAATACAAAGGCAGTAAAAATGAATATTTTTGTAAAATATCATTCAGGGAACTCACAAAATAAAAGGATGTAAAATATGATACCATATACCTAAAATGTGGGGAGGAGAGTAGTAAAGAATAGGTTTGAACTTAAATGACCATCAACTTAAGATAGAGTGTTATATGCAAAAGATGTTATATACAAACCTAATGGTAACCACAAATCAAAAACCACTAATAAATATGCAAAGAATAAAGAGGAAGCAATCCAAATATATCACTAAAGAAAACCAGCAAACCATGAAAAGGAGAAAGACAAGAAAGGATCAGAAAAAATCTCCAGAAACAATCACAGTACAGGTAATAAAATGGCAATAAATACATATCTATCAATAATTACTTTTTTAAAAAAATTTTATTTTATGTTATGTTAATCACCATACATTACATTATTAGTTTTTGATGTAGTGTTCCATGATTCATTGTTTG
>NW_028016294.1:0-736 GCF_054177405.1 Leptonychotes weddellii
TGTGACAGATGAAATCAACTTCCTGAAGGCCCTCTACGATGCCGTAAGTCTGCTCCTCACCTGCAAGCCCCTGGCCCACCTACTTTCCACCTCCTGGAGAAGGCAGAGCTCACCAGACCTTTCCCAGGAGGCACTTGAATCACACATGTGCTTCTGACAAAAGTGGTACCTTCCCAACCGGCCCTCAGTCAGACCTGACCCCTCCTGAGCTGGCGGCTCCCAGTCTTCTGGGGAGCCCTGGTGTTGGATCTGCTCAGGAATGGGCATGTCTGGCTGGCTTTGCAGGAGCTGTCCCAGATGCAGTCAGACACCAGTGACACATCTGTGGTCCTGTCCATGGACAACAACCGCTGCCTGGACCTGGACAGCATCATCGCTTAGGTCCGCGCTCAGTATGAGGTGATTGCCCAGAAGAGCAAGGCCGAGGCCAAGGCTCTGTACCAGACCAAGGTGGGTACCACCATCATATAACTCTGGGGACTCTGGCTCCCCCATCAAGCTACCTGGGCAGCCCTTGCCTCTGAGTCATTCTCTTCTATATCTCCAGTATGGCAGTTCCCTCCCTGCCCTGCTGGTCTGGTCTCACCCACAGGCAACTTCCTTCCTTTTATTTTATTTATTTATTTTTTTCTTTTTATTTTATTTTATTTATTTATTTATTTATTTTGTTTTTAAAAGTTTTTTTTTTATTCTTATGTTAATCGCCATACATTACATCATTAGTTCTAGATGAAGT
>NW_028016295.1:0-736 GCF_054177405.1 Leptonychotes weddellii
GTAACTTTTATAAGATTATAGCTTATGAAATTATAATATTGCCAAATCCATGGGCTCTCTTTGGCCCATTTCTTGGTTAACATCACATTCCATTGAGATACTTTTTTCTTGGCTTTTGTGATGATACTTCCGTATTTTCTCCTCTTGTGCTTCTCTTCCTCACTGGAACTTACAGTATTATAGGGCCTTTGGGCATTGTTCTAGCCTCTCTTTTCTGTATTCTCTCTCCATAAAATTGTACCCTGAGTGGCTTACCCTAAAACCCAGAGTCTACCAATTCTTCTCTTTCCCATCCACATCTCATCCATGAGTGAGTCTCACAATTTCTCTGCACATTATCCCCTCTGCTATCCTAAAACTCCATGAACTCTCTCATAAACTGCTAGAAATCTAACACATTTTCTCTTACTCTTTATGACCTTTAGTAATCCAATATCCACAAGAAGATCAGAGTGATTTAAAAAAATGTGTTTAGATTTATGGAACTCTCCTGCTCAAAACATTTAGCTGGCTTATTGTACATAGAGTAAAATACATGATCTACAAGGCTATGATTTGACTCCTGCCTACCTCATTAGTTACATATTACAATACTGTTGGTGTTTTGCAAATAGGCCCCTGTACACAGAGACAAGGAAAGACTGAAGAAAGAGGCAGACCACTCCAGGTTGATTGGTGGCAGGTCTAATAAGCAAGGGAACTTATGCGGCTTATCTTGGGCAACTGCAAGACAGAT
>NW_028016296.1:0-736 GCF_054177405.1 Leptonychotes weddellii
GCTCGTGGCTTCACTTTGAAGAGGCATGTTTCCCGTACACCCTCCTGTGGACCTCAAAACGCACCGGTTCTCCCCTACTGGTAACTGTTCATCCTGTGCTAAGCACTTTCCGTGAGTTAGCTCATTTAATCCTATTCTAGGATGAGGTATTCTCATCCCCCTTTTTTAGATGAAGAAGTTGAGGCTCAGAGAGGTTGAGTGACTTGGCTGGGCTCACCAGCAGGTAAGTGGTGCAGCGGGCGGTCACCACCAGCCGGGTCCCGTGGAACCGTCCCTCTCAGGTCACAGCAGAAGTGGGATGAAGAGTGCCTGCAGAGACCGCAAGGGCAGCTGCGCCCGCCGGCCATGGGTCCGAGGGAAGGTGGCCCTGGGAGGTTCCGGAAGTGGGTCTTGCCCTACTTTGGGCTTCGTGCCTGTAACTGAGGGTGGCGTGCTGGCCCCGGCCCCCACGGGAGATGGTCAGGGGTGCCCCCGGCTGCTCCCCCCGGGGCGTGGGTGTGGGGCTCAGACCCTTCTTCCTCGGCGCATTCCCGCTCACCCTCTGTCGCCGCTGGGGCTTCGGGTGGTGGCCAGGGCTGCTGGTCCCAGTCAGGAGCTGCCCTCCCCTCTGGGAATTCTCGTCCCCGGGGCTTCCCATGTCCTGATGTCCCCCATCTCACCTCCACCTCTGTGTTGCACGCTCATGCTAGCTGTTCCTGAGCAAGCGCACTCTCTCACGCTTCTGGGCTTTCTCTGC
>NW_028016297.1:0-736 GCF_054177405.1 Leptonychotes weddellii
ATATATATAGTATATATATAATATATATGAAATATATAAAATATATATATGAATGAAATATATAAAAATATATATGAAATATATATATGGAATTGAAAAAATAGAATAAGAAATTTTCAGAGTTTATCACCTCTATTCTTGTCAAGAATCCATGTTTCATGAAACTTTTGGTTTTGTGTGTATCTGTGTGTACTGTGTGTGTGTGTGTGTGTGTGTGTGCTGTGTTATTGCAAAAATGTAGTTTTTACTTTGGATTGTGACCCAAACACTTAAAAACAGTGCTAAAAAATAAACAGAAAAAAATTAGTAAACATGTGAATAAATAACAGGCTATAAATGATTCAGATACAGTAATTGTTGGAAGGGAAATGGGGTGGCTTGTAGAAGTGTAGTGAGAGATGGGATGGTCAGGACAGGTAATGAGAAGAGATTATATGGGAAATGAGATCTGTAGACGGGAAAGAGCCTGCCATATAGAGAGTAGAGAAGAGCTTTACAGATGGAAGAACAAGCATGAATGTCCTGGTGTGGGAACAAATTTGACCCAGTTGAAGTACAAGCATAAGAACAGTGTGGCTAGAGATAAGTGAGAGGAATGTGAATAAATGAAGTTGAAGGGGTGGGTAGACTACATAGTGCATTAGAAGCCATGGTAAAAAAAAAAAAAAAAATGGATTTTGGTCTCTTGAAAGGGGCAGATTTTGCAAGCCTTGATCTAATTTAACTTTGTGCAGTT
>NW_028016298.1:0-735 GCF_054177405.1 Leptonychotes weddellii
TGGCCCCAGATGGAGCAAGCGCCTTGGGAGCGGACATCACAGCGGGCTCGGGCAGCGGGGGCCCTGCAGCCGGCGGGGGGTGAGGGCGGTCCCACGCGAGGAGACCCTCACGCCGCACCGCTGCGCGCACCTCGCCCGGAGAGCGCACCTGCCGCCTGCGGAGGAGGCCGGCGCACCACGGGGCACCGCACAGGGGTCCTGGGGACGGTCTCCAAGGTCTCCCGCCCCGCTCTCGCCCCGCATAGTCCACTAATAACGTGCCCGGCGCGAACCCACCCGCGTCCTCCCGGCGCACCGCGTCAGACCAAACACCCCGGCCCCGAGGCCATCTCGGGTGCCCGATTCCCGGCCCCGCCTGTCTACAGAGCACGCGCAGGGAGGCCAGGCCGCCGACCACAATGCTGAGCATGCGCACGGCGCCCGGAACGCCTAAAGCCGGGCAAGCGCAGCATGCCCCGGACGCCGACCACCTGGACCCCTACTGAGCATGCGCACCGCTCCCAGGTGGAGGGTCCCGGGCGCCGCCGACCACCCGGCCCCCCTACTGAGCATGCGCACCGCTCCCAGGTGGACGGTTCCCGGCGCCGCCTGTCCCGGGCGCCGCCGACCACCCGGCCCCCCTACTGAGCATGCGCACCGCTCCCAGGTGGACGGTTCACGGCGCCGCCTGTCCCGGGCGCCGCCGACCACCCGGCCCCCCTACTGAGCATGCGCACCGCTCCCAGGTGGACGGTT
>NW_028016299.1:0-735 GCF_054177405.1 Leptonychotes weddellii
CAATAAAAGGATGTAGTATTGGAGTAGCTGCTGGAGAAGTGGGGACTCCCTTCTGCCAGGACTGTTTGGAATGCGTCCCCTAACTGTCCCCTAAAAAGACAAGAGCCTGGACCGGTTAACCACAGGCTCCTATCCATCATTAGGTGAGAGTTGTCTCCAGGATATTAACTTCCTTGCACTTCGGGCTGCACCTGCTGCGTGAGCCCCTGCCAGTTCAGAGAAGCTCCGGGACAGAATACACGGCACTCCTGAGGGTGACACCAGCGTGTGAGGGGAGTCTGTGTCTGCACTGAACTGTCCACTATGGCTGCGACGGAAACGGAAATTGGACTGAATGGACATGACGGGGACACCAGAGGCATCTGCTACACTTCTCTGACAGGCATTTGGCACATTCTCTCCGCCTCTGTACTCACTGCACATGATGCAGTTAATCATACTTGTGATATACTCAAAACTAAGCACAAAGACTACACACACGATGGACTATGAACAACTACGGAGGACCAGAGGAGCTACACACCCACCATCGCCACCTGTTGGTGGAGAACAGAACTGAAATGCTTTTATTCTCCAAAGTAGCTCTGTTCGGATTAGGAAAGGTTTTTAATTAAAAACTGGTGAGGGTATGTGCTATGGTGAGCGCTGTGGATTGTGTAAGACTGATGAATCACAGACCTGTACCTCTGAAACAAATAATACAATATATGTTAAAAAAAAAAAAGAGATACTAAG
>NW_028016300.1:0-735 GCF_054177405.1 Leptonychotes weddellii
TAGACATGGGTAATAAATTAGTGTCGAGCTCATCTGTTCAGCATCCGGACATCCCATAACTTTAGGGTGGGAATCACTCCCTTTACCAATGGGTGAAGAGGAGAAAAATGAAATCCTTTTGCTTTGTACCTTTGGCAAGGCACAACAATGAGGCACATGCACTTGAAGTTATTTGGATAATAATCTCTTTGGGGCTTGTAAGAATTCCCTGGGGCTAAAGGGCAGCCTGTATGTGAATGATGAGCAGGAGGGAAGGCTGCAAAAGCAAGGGCTTGGATGGTCTCCTAAAGGTCGAACTCCAAGCAATGAGGGAACCCACAAATAATGGCAGCAGGGAAGTAACATCAGATTTTCGTCTCAGTTCGCCCTGACAGCAGCATGGAGAATGGATTCAAAGGAGGCCGAGAGTGGAACCAGCAAGATCTGGAGGCAGTCTACTGCACTAGTCTGTGCAAGAGACAGGAATGGGTGAACCAGAGCACTGGCAACAGAAAGGGAGGGAAGGAATGAGGTTTTTAAAGTAGTCTGAATGGGGAGCGCTGGGTGGCTCAGTCGGTTTAACGTCTGCCTTCGGCTTGGGTCATGATCCCAGGGTCCCGGGAATTAAGCATTACATCGGGCTCCCTGCTCAGCAAGGGACCTGCTTCTCCTCTCTCTGCCACCCCCTCCCCGCCTGTGCTCTCCTGCTCTCTGTGTCAAATAAATAAAATCTTTTTAAAAAAGAAGAAGAAGAAG
>NW_028016301.1:0-11371 GCF_054177405.1 Leptonychotes weddellii
AGATATGAATTAATTGTCATCATGTTGCCTGTGAAGACGTTGTTTTTATAGATTGTCCCTGTAAATTTCTGTTGTATATCACTCTTGGGGTCTTTCTCCATTTATAGAACTCCCCTTAATATTTCTTGCAGGGCTGGCTTAGTGGTCACATATTCTTTCAGTTTCTGCCGGTCTTGGAAGCTCTGCATCTCTCCATCCATTCTAAGTGACAGCCTTGATGGATAAAGTATTCTTGGCTGCATGTTCTTCTCATTTAGTACCCTGAATATGTCTTGCCAGGCCTTTCTGGCTTGCCAGGTCTTTGTGGATAGGTCTGACGTTATTCTGATGTTCCTCTCTCTGTACGTAAGGAATCTCTTCCCCCTAACTGCCCTTAAGATGGTTTCCTTGGTTCTAAGATTTGCGAGTTTTACTATTACATGCCGGGATGTTGGCCTGTTTACCTTGATCTTGGGAGGGGTCCTTTCTGCCTCTAGGGCACGAATGTTTGTTTCATTCCCCAGATTAGGGAATTTCTCAGCTATGATTTGCTAAATATATCTTCTCGTCCTCTCTCTCTCTCCACCCCCACCAGGATTCCAATAATTCTGACATTGGAACGTTTCATGGTGTCACTTATTTCTCTGATTCTATTTTCATTGATTCTGAGTTGTTTTTCCCTGGCCTCCTCTTTTCCCTTTTTATCTATTAAATTGTCTTCCAGGTCACTAATTCCTTCTTCTGCCTCACTTACCCTAGCTGTTAGATTATCTAGATTAGATTGGATCTAATTGATAGCATTTTTAAGTTCTGCCAATTCAGCTTTCATTTCTCCCTTTAGAGACGCTATGTTGCCATTAATTGATTTCTCCATTCTAGCTACTGTCTTCACAATTGCTAGCCTGAATTCCATCTCCGACATCTTGGTTATATCTGAATCCATTTGTAAATCTGTGTCATAAGTCATAATCTCTGAGTCTTTCCTATTTTGGGAAGACTAGTCTCTTCCTAGTCATTCTGTTGATGGGTGGTTGAGGGAATGTATAACATCCAAATTATTGACCACAACCCAAGCAAGATGCACCTGTCTTCTAGGGACCTTAGGGTTGCTAGCCTCTTGTTTTCCTAGCCTGTCTTCTGGGGGAGGGACCTGCCATGCTGTTACTCAGGGAACCCTTTTTGGGCAGAGTTGCCCTGCCCCCTGTGGTGGGGATGTGCTCATTGAAAATGGGTTTTTAGGGGCTTCTGTTCTGTTCTGGCGGCTTTCCATGTCTCTTCCAAGAGTCAGAGCAGAAGAGACCATTTCCAATCCTCTGCCTCAGAGCGGAGAGATCACAGTCTGTTCTTCAGTGAGCTCTCCAGGCCACACTATCTCCGTTTCTGTCTGTGCTGCTATAAACTGCTGTGTCCTGGGTTGTGCGCCCCTCCACAGCACTCCCAGTCCTTGCCTCCAGGTCAGGGCAGGTCTCTGCCCTTTGTGCTTCTAAAACCGCCAGCCACCCCTAGTTCCCATGTGTGACCCCGCCGCTCCAGGTTTCTGTCTGGAGGGCTGCCCTAAAGTCCTTTCCCCGCCGCTACTGGTCTGTGAGTCTGTGCCCGGTCCCAGCACGGGAGGCTCACCGACAGTGTAGGATCCTGATGGCTGGCTCCCTCCCCCTGCTGTTTATCCTCCGATATCTGCCCATGGAATCACGTCTTCCTGCTTCCTACCTCGAAACCAACCGCTTGCAATATTCTGTTTGTAGAGATCCAGATCTATCTTCTTACATCTCAGGCTGATTTCGTGGGTGTTTAGAGTAGTCTGGTAGATATCCAGCTCCTACTCCTCTGCCATCTTTTCCCCCCTCCGCCAATTCTGTGTCTTGATGACTCACTCACTATGGTCACATAGTAGGCACTCAACAAATATTTGTAGAGTGCAGATACCATTCTAGGGCCTGTGAATGGAAGGATGAATACAATAGTTTCTGGATTTGATGCTCAAAGTGGAAATTGCTGTTCTAGAGTTGTGTCTGTGGTACTAGGAAAACCCAGAGGATGCTGGCATATTCATGTCATTGCTTTTTATTTCTTATGAATTTTCTGGGGAGGACTGTATTTCCAGGAATGGTATGCCTAAACCAAGGAGTATTAACAACTGTATGGCTTTTGATTTTTCTCATCAAATTATTTTCCAAAATGGGGCGCCTGAGTGGCTCAGTCGTTAGGCCTCTGCCTTCAGCTCAGGTCATGATCTCAGGGTCTTGGGATCAAGCCCCGCATCGGGCTCCCTGCTTGGCGGGAAGCCTGCTTCTCCCTCTCCCACTCCCCCTGCTTGTGTTCCCTCTCTCGCTGTGTTTCTCTCTGTCAAATAAATGAATAAAATGTTTAAAAAAAATTATTTAAAAAAAATTATTTTCCAAAAAATTCTGTTCCTTCCTGGGCTTTGTTTGCCCATGTTATTTTCTCATATATGTTTAGTATCTTAAAATATATTTTTCGCCTAATTGTATAATTTCCTTATTTAATAATGGTAGGCAGATTTCTAAGATGTTGCTCAGTATTTTTCATATTCCCTCCCCCAGTATACATGCTCCAAGTAATTACTGGGACTGTAAATTTGATAGATTTTACTCTCATGGTTAGGTTATATTATTTCATACAATTGACTTTAAGAAAGGGAGATTATCAGGATGGGTCTGATCCTACACAGTAGTTAAGACCACATTAGCCCTTTATTTTTTAATTGTTATTCTTATTTTTTCTATATTAGCCCTTTAAAAACAGTTTTCTCTGGCTGGTAATAATAGAGGAAGTCAGAAAATTTAAAAACATGAGGATTCATTACGCCTTTGCTGGACTGAGGAGGCCATATGGAAAGGAACTAAACTTGAAATACTCAAGTGCTCAGCCTCTAGTTGCTGAGAGTGACTCCTGGCTGACAGCCAGCAAGGAAACAGGGGCCTGAGTCCTACCTTCGTGAGGATTTAAATTCTGTCAACAAGAATGAGCTTGGAAGAAGATTTTTCTCAATTTTCAGGCTAGAACTCAGCTCCACCAATACCTTAATTTCAGCCTTGTGATACCTAGTCACACTGTGTCTCTATTTCTGGTCTATAGAAATGTGAGCTAGTTAAATGGTGTTGTTTTAAGCTGCTTTGTTTGTGGCAATTTGTTAGGCAGCTATAGAAAATGAGTATGATAATATGTTAATCATTTATGGTATTTACTATATGTATCTTTTGGCTTATTGTGAGTTTTGCTTATACAAAAGTTTTGCTTTTTTATATGATTGAATCTGTTGAACTTTTTCTTGATCTCTAGAATTTCTTCAAGTTTTAGAAGGTATTACGTAGGGTGGTGTGTGTAGGCTTTTCAGAGGATTTGAGTCTGAGTCTCAAGTGATATATTTCATTGGACTCTGTTACCAGTATCCTTTTTGCTTAGCAATATATAATATTGGTGTCCGAACATTGACTCTTTCCACTGCTGGTTAGCTATAGATAAATAGAAATTTTTCTTTGGAAAAATTGAGATTTTTTTCTCACTAAAATATTTCTTTTGACATTTGAATAGAACTTCTTAATATAACATTAATACTAATGGGGCCTAACTAGGGCAGCTCCCTAGAGTTAGGTCATTAGCCCTTTCTTTTGCCATCATTCTTGGCAAGAGGAAGCTTCTCTAAACTTTTCCTTTTCATTCTACCCTTTCTCCAAATTGCAAATTCTCTGGATGGCCTAGATCTGGTCTACTGCCTATTATTGTCAGTGTTGTTCTGATCTAGAATGGGCTTCTATAAGAGGCTAAAAGGGATGAGTTTACAGTTTTCTCCCGTGAGTCTAGTATCAAACTCAAAGGCATGGTTATAAACAACAATTTGATTATTGTGATTTTTAACACCCATCCATATTACTGATCATTGTTGATGCTTTAGGTATATCTGTAACATTCCTAGATTGATGTTAAAAACATCCTAAACAAGGGAATTCTTTACCATTGTAGATGCATTTGGTCTGTCAACATTAAGATATTAAGGACCTATTATGGGCTAGCTCTGCAGGCCTTGTTATTTTTTTGCCTTTTCCATTTGACATTCGTATGTCAAATAGCCCATGCTAAGAAAATCTTCAGTGTTGGAAAGAAAAGTACATATAGTCATTTTTTCTGGCTGACCTCATAGAAAGACTTGGGTTTTATATGGGCAGAAGCTAGTAGTTATGTAAACTTAACAGTAGTTTGATTTTTATAATGTAAATGTGTGATAGTTTGTTCAAATATGGGATTATTTCTGTTAGGGTTTAGTTTAAGTATTGAAATGAAAATTAGAAGCGTGGAAATGAGAAAACTCTAATTAGATACCTGTCAGGGGCACACAGTCATTTTGTATGGATTAAGAAGTTAGAAAGTGATTCCGTCATACAGTGTTATATAATTTTATTTTATTTTTTAAGTTTTTATTTATTTATTTATTTGAGAGAGAGAGAGAAACAGCGTGAGAGGGGAGAGGGTCAGAGGGAGAAGCAGGCTCCCTCCTGAGCTGGGAGCCTGATGTGGGACTCGATCCCAGGACTCCGGGGTCATGACCCGAGCTGAAGGCAGTCGCTTAAGCAACTGAGCCACCCAGGGGCCAATGTGTCATATAATTTTAAAGTTTGAAAGGAACTGAAAGATTATCCAGGCCAGGTGCTTTGTGTTACAGATGGGGAAACAGGCCTAGAGAAAGGAAGTAACATACTCAAGGGCATGAATATACAGGAAGAACCAGTAGGATTCAGGTCTCCTGATAATTTACTTCTGTTCTTTTCCTCAATTCAGTTCCGTGTCTTACTTATCATACTTAATAATTCAATAGAGGGGTGCCTGGGTGGCTCAGTCAGTTAAGCAGCTGCCTTTGGCTCAGGTCATGATCCCAGGGTCCTGGGATCGAGCCCCACATCGGGCTCCCTGCTCAGTGGGGAGCCTGCTTCTCCCTCTCCCTCTGCCTGCTACTCTCCCTACTTGTGCTCTCTCTCTGTCAAATAAATAAATAAAATCTTTAAAAAAAATAATTCAATAGAAACTGGATGTGTATTTCATGATGTTAAATTGATACTGTGGGTTGGACCGTGGAAGGTTTTTAGGACTCATTGTTCTTTTCTATGGTATTGGGACAGTATGGTTTCTATTAAAATACTCAGTGAACCTTCTCTTTTGAAATATTTGTTTGGATGAAATATGGATTGTAACTGAAACCTCTGACTTCAGCATTATAGGTTGGCCTGAGTGAATTTCTGAAATTTTTGTATTGCATTGTTGAGTATTTTGTTTTTTTTGGTTAAAGAAAGGAAACATTTCTACAGATATGTTTTCTTCTGCTGACCCTTGACTGCTTTTCTATTGGACCTTCTTTTTGCTTGAAATGACAAAACTAAAAGACACGTTGTTCTGTCTTTTAACAAAAGTATTGATCTTTTATTTGTATAAAAACATCTTGGTTGTTAAATTGCTTTATTAATTTTACATTTTAGAAGCATGCTTCTATTTCTTCTTTTATATTGAAAATCTGTAATTGGTGTAAGAATTACTTCAACTACTGCCTGTTTTAAACTTGGATTTCTTTTTAATTTAGAGATATGAATGAATCCTTTTCCCCCTTTAACTTATCCTGCTGTATTAAGAGAAATATTTTCTACAGTTTGTTTGATTTTTCTAGGCTTATCAGTAATATTACATAGGTCATCTTGGGATAATCCAATTCTCTTTCATTGGTAAAGGTTCTAATCCTGCTGGTTTTGCCTACTTTCAGAAATTGTTTTGTAAAATAGCATAAGTATATTCATGCTTGCCATTTCTTCAGTATATGGAATTCAGGCAGCTTGGATTTAAATTCTCTTTCTCTGTCACTTACTAGGTAGGGTCACAAAGGCTAGTCAAGGCTTGACAAAGATCACTCAACCTTAACTGAATCTCTTTTCTCATCTTTAAAATAGAATAAGTGTATTAAAGTCATTGTGAGGATTAAATTAAACAATACATATGTCTCTGGCACATTGTCAGTGCTCAATATTTAATTCCTGTAAAAATACTTTATAAAATATACGGTACAAATGTATAAAATGTATAAAAAATACTGTACAAAGATAATGGTATTCTGAAACACTATCCTGTTAGCCATTATCTAATTCATCTAGTTTACCTTCTTCATGAATTAATCTGTGACCCTTTCTCCTCACACAAAGGACCTGGGATTATTTCATTAGGAGGGATCTATAAGAAGGTTCCCAAAGATGATCCTATTAGAGGATATGTCTTTCCCCCTACAATAATATCAAGAGCTCCTTTTCAAGGGGTGTCAGGTCAAATATTTGAAAATTTCCTTCTGGAAATCTCTTTATTGCTCCTGGGAATAGTAGCTATTTGGATTGGAGAAATTAAATACATGGGCAGTGTATTGTACAGAAATTCTGTACAACTATATAATGCTTCCATCTGTTCAGTTTTCATTTTTGTCACCTTGACTTTCCTGTCTTAGATTCCTGAGGTGATCAGACACCCTCCCCTGAAGAGTCTGTGTCCATCTGGTCACACAACTCCTTCCCAGTGTATGAGAATACATCAGCTATTTGGGATTAGAGACTTTGCAGTGTCTTCTCCCAAACTGTAGTTTAACTCAGGCTTGGCATCAAACTAGTGTTTTTTTGATGAGATTGTCATCAGGCAAGAGAATGAGGCTATCTCTGTAGCTTGGTACCCCAGAGAAATTAGTTTGCCTCATGAACATACAGAGAACAAGGTCCATAATTTTCAGTGCTTGAAGCATAGTCACCAGTATAATCTGACTTTGCCAGAAAGTATTTAATTTTTAATGTATGAGCCCTATTTTAGCCAAATATAGTCTAAATGTCACTTCAAATGATGATACAAATAAAGTCACTTTAACACGGTAAGTCCTATTTTTGTCCCTGATATATCATATTGGACCTCTAGTTATCTTTTCAGTGTGCATCTTCCCCTGACTATTTCTGGACATCTCACTAAACTGTTTCTCAGCTACCATGTGACACTGGCCATAGTCTTTCTCTCCTACTCAAGCTTCCTGTGTTTGGAGGAGCCTCACCTTTGCTAGCACCACACCATCCATGGTGAAGATGTGAGGAGGTGAAGATGTGAAGATGTAACCCCAACTCCATGCTTCACCTGGTTACCGAGGCTGTCAAGAAATCTTCTAGCTCTGGGGCGCCTGGGTGGCTCAGTCGTTAAGCGTCTGCCTTCGGCTCAGGTCATGATCCCAGGGTCCTGGGATCGAGTCCCACTTCGGGCTTCCTCCTCAAGGGGAAGCCTGTTTCTCCCTCTCCCACTCCCCCTGCTTGTGTTCCTGCTCTCACTATCTCTGTCTCTGTCAAATAAGTAAATAAAATCTTTAAAATAAAAAAAAGAAATCTTCTAGCTCGGCATATTGATAGTCTTTCTTAGAGAAGAAAAATCAAGGTCTACCTCCACAGACATAAAGCTACCTAAAGAAGTCTTCTAAAGTAGTAGGGTTTTAAAACCAAATCTAAAATCTGAAGGTAGAGGTTATCATCCTTGTTCAAGAATGGTAACATGTCTGGCCTCTGAGTACATTGTAAAGAATGATATATGTCATTGGATATTTCTGGCAGGTTTAAGGCTTAGGCAAGAGAGGGAAGGGAGGAATCATGGGAAAATGGAAAATGGTGAAGAGGGTAAGTAAAGGTGGGAAAATAAAAATGATAAGTTTGTGATCAGCAGTGAAAAATTCCCCTCATAATTGTTAGAGATCCAACTTAGTAATTTGTAAAGATGCTTAACCTTCCCTAGTAGCATTTAGAATATATCTTTTCCCTCCAAGAGTTTTAGCTCTTTCTAGTTTCTAGTTTCTTTTATGATTATTTAACTTTTGAAAAGGATAAGAAGTATGTGGTAGTGCCAGTGGTATTTTTTTCCATTTTTTTCCCTCTTGAATCATGTTTTACCTTGCTCGCAAAAGCAAATGATAGGTTTCAAAGGATGATTTGTTTCTACTGTCTGTGTAAACTAAGTATAACTTGCATCTGACTCTCACTGCATGCATAAAATTCTACTAGAGAAATTGTGACCCAGATACAATATTTCTTCAAATGTTTCATGGAATTGGTATACAGTTATTTTTTCTTTCTCTTCTTTCTTTTTTTGATGCTTGATTGAATTAAAACTTCATTATTATTTCCCATGACTCCTGCCACCGTTAGAAGGAATATATCATGTGAGCTATTTCTTTGATTACTTGACCAGTAAGACCAGAAACCTACTAGGGATTTAATGGGTTAATGTGCTACCCTCCCTTTCACTTTCTGTGTCCTAGATTTCAACATTAGCTAAATTTACTAATTAAAATAACCCTAGTCTTATCCTTATTCCTAATGGGCATGTTCTTATATTTAAAAATTTAATCACATAACTTGGTATAATTGTTAGGAATATGTTGTGTAATTACTAGAACTGAAATGTCAAATGTGTGTGTAGGTTATGAATATAACATAATGAACCACAAAGAGATACTACTTCACACCCTCCAGGATAAATATAATAAACAAAGGGAAGGGAAAATAATAAGTGTTGAGAGAATGTGGAGAAGTTGGAACCCTCATATATTTTGGTGGGAATATAAAATGGTGAAGCAACTGTAAAAATGTTTTGGTAGTTTCTCAAAAAATTAAACATAGAATTATCATATGAGGAGTTCCATTCCTAAGTACATGCACAAGAGAATTGAAGACATATGTCCATAAAAAAGTTTGCACATGGATGTTTATAGCAGTTTTTTTCATAATAGTCAAAGATGGAAATACTGTAAGTGTCCATCAGCTGATGAATGGATAAACACAATGTGGTTTTTCTGTACAGTAGAATACTATTTAGCCATATAAAAGGATTGAAATACTGAAACATGCTACAATGTGGATGAATCTCAGAAACATTATTCTAGATTAAAGAAACCAGACAGAAAAGGTCATATAATGTATAATTCTATTTAAATCAAATATCTGGAATAGGCAGTAGAGATAGAAAGCAGAGTAGTGATAGCTAGGGGGTGGGAGGGGGGCATAGAGAGTGACTGCTTAATGAGTATGCGGTTTTCTTTTGGGGTGATAAAATGTTTTTGAACTAAATAGAAGTTATAGTTGCATAACATTGTGAATGTACTAAATGCCTCTGAATTGTATACTTTAAGAAGGTTAATTTTATATGATACGAATTTTACCTCAATAAAGAATAACCAGACTCATAGAATTGAGTGTGAAATTCTTTAACATTGATAGCCATTTGCTCACTTTTGTCTTTTTGCATATATCTTTTATGTTTTCAAGTTTGGGCAGCCTTTCTTGAGGTAATGTTTTTTTAAAAAATGTTTGATCATTTTTCCAATATAAAAATTTGTGGTCAATAAAAATAAATAATAAAAAAAGAAAATTAAAATTACCTTAATTGTACCACTTAAAACAACTCTTAACAGTTTTGTATATGCCTTTCTGGTGTTTTTTTCCAAGTATATTACATGTGTGCACACCCTATACATGCATGTACATTATTATGAAAAAGGATCATATTGAACATAGTACTTATAACATTTATCACTTGATGTGTTAGATAATAATTTGGTCTATTTTCTGTAGTTACAAGAGCATATTACATAGCTTTTTCTTTTTTAATGCATCTGTTTTTTTAACTACAGCAAAATAGTGCAAAGATCATGTTTTATCTGTCTTTGAATCCCTGGAGCAGCTCAAAGGAAAAGGCCATTTTATTGGGTTCGGTTGGACTGGATTAGATTGGATTGGATGAAATTAACCTAGCCTCTAGAAACCAATGTAGAACTCGTGAAATATTCAACATCCTATTTTATTATCAGATTCTCTAGCTACATTTTAGTTGGTGATTTGATGTACCCTTCCCCCCCCCACGATGTCACTATTGTATAAACCTGACATAAATGTACTAATATATTCTTTATTAGTTTGCTAGGACTATAAACATTCTGGGGTGAATTACAATGTGTGTGTGTGTGTTTGGGGTTTTTCCCACGCTACCAAGCAGTTCTCCAACACCAGCTGGATGTCCTACAATCCAACTCAATTCTGACATGTCTACCTGGAGATAATAGCCTTAGATTCCACAGGTCAAGGGCACAGTCTGATAAAATATGCACCACTACTGGGCGCCTGGGTGGCTCAGTCGTTAAGCGTCTGCCTTCGGCTCAGGTCATGGTCCCAGGGTCCTGGGATCGAGCCCCACATCGGGCTCTCTGCTCCACAGGAAGCCTGCTTCTCCCTCTCCCACTCCCCCTGCTTGTGTTTCCTCTCTCTCTGTGTCTTTCTCTCTCTGTCAAATAAATAAATAAAATCTTTAAAAAAAAAAAAATTTGCACCACTACTTCCACCCCCCACTTTAGATACCAGTAGCAAGCCCAGGTTGTTATCTATGCTTCTGATGGACCAGCTATATAGATTGGAGGTTCTAATGACCCTCCTCTTGGGTTTGATTAATTTGCTGGAACAGCTCACAGAATTCAGAAAAACATTTTCTTTACTAGATCACTGGTTTATTATAAAAGGATATAACTCAGGAAGAGTCAGGTGGAAGAGATGCATAGGGCAAGGTATGGGGAAAGGGTGTAGAGCTTATATCATCTCTTGGAGTATGCCACTAACCACAAATCTCTATGTGTTCAACTTGGAAGTTTTCTGAACCCCTTCCTTTTGAGTTTTTATGGAAGCTTTGTTACAGAGGCATGATGGATTAAATCATTGGCCATTGGTGATTGATTCAACCGTAGCCCTTTTTCTCTCCCCAGAAATCAGGGGGTGGGACTCAAAGTTTTAACACACTAGTCACAGTTAGTTCCCTGGGCAACTAGTCCCCATCCTTAGGTGGTTTCCAAAAGTTACTTCATTAACATAAATCCAGTTGTGGTGGAGAACGGCTTACTATGAATAATAAGACACTGGTTCACCTTTATGTCTTTAAAACAACTTCAGGAACTGAGGATAAGAGACCAAATATTATCCTATGAGGATAATAGGACCAACATGGTCCCATTGCTCTTTTTTTTTTTTTTTACATTTTATTTATTTATTTATTTTTTATTTTTTTTTATTCTTATGTTAATCCCCATACATTACATCATTAGTTTTAGATGTAGTGTTCCATGATTCATTGTTTGTGCATAACACCCAGTGCTCCATGCAGAACGTGCCCTCCTCAATACCCACCACCAGGCCAACCCATCCTCCCACCCCCCTCCCCTCTAGAACCCTCAGTTTGTTTTTCAGAGTCCATCATCACTCATGGTTCGTCTACCCCTCCGATATCCCCCCCTTCATTTTTCCCCACCCACTACCTTCTGCTTCTTCTTCTTCTTCTTTTTTTTCTT
>NW_028016302.1:0-735 GCF_054177405.1 Leptonychotes weddellii
GTGGGGCTGGGAGGGGCACAGAGGGGCTGCCGCTGGATTTAATTTCTTTATGTAAAATTGAAGCAAAGGGGCGCCTGGGTGGCTCAGTCGGTTAAGCGTCTGCCTTTGGCTCAGGTCATGATCTCAGGGTCCTGGGATCGAGCCCCACGTCTTAGGGCATCCTGCTCAGCGGGGAGCCTGCTTCTCCCTCTCCTCCCCGCTCATGCTCTCTCTCGCTAGCTCTGTCTCTCAAATAAATAAATAAAATCTTAAAAAAGAAAAAAAAAGGAAAAATTGAAGCAAGTATGAAGAAGATAAAACTCGTCGGTGAGTATGCGGGTGTTCGTCATGTTATTTTCTGCTCTGAGCTGTGTGTTTGTTGTATGTAACGATAAAAATGAGTGCTGTGAATTGCACTACTGGGTATTTACCCCAAAGATACAAAAGTAGGGATTGCAAAAGGGTACGTGCACCCCGACGTTTATAGCAGCAATGTCCACAATAGCCAAACTGTGGGAAGAGCCAAGATGTCCATCGAGAGATGAATGGATAAAGAAGATGTGGTATATATATACAATGGAATATTATGCAGCCATCAAAAGGAATGAGATCTTGCCATTTGCAACAACGTGGATGGAACTGGAGGGTATTATGTTGAGCGAAATAAGTCAAACAGAGAAAGACATGTATCATATGACCTCACTGATATGAGGAATTCTTAATCGCAGGAAACAAACTGAGGGTTGCTGGAGTGGG
>NW_028016303.1:0-735 GCF_054177405.1 Leptonychotes weddellii
AAAAAAAAAATGAAGAAAATGAAAAAAAACCAAACTTCTGTTATCACTTGGAACCATCCCATATTTTACTTGTCTTTGTTTTTGTTCCATTGTTCATATTTTCCTCTTGAAACCAACTTATTTTGAGAAAATGAAGGCACTAAATTTCATTCTAGAATCACTTTATTCTACTTGATTTGAGCCGTTGATATTTGTTTGTGAGTTTCTTGAGCCAAACTTCATGGGTTTAGCATAGGTTACAGACCTGAACCATGAAAGCACCTTCTTTCTCATGCTACGTGGAGGTTTGGATGCCATGTTTCTTTTTTTTTTTTTATTCTTATGTTAATCCCCATACATTACATCATTAGTTCTAGATGAAGTGTTCCATGATTCATTGTTTGTGCATAACACCCAGTGCTCCATGCAGAACGTGCCGTCCTCAATACCCACCACCAGGCTAACCCATCCTCCCACCCCCCGCCCCTCTAGAACCCTCAGTTTGCTTTTCAGAGTCCATCGTCTCTCATGGTTCGTCCACCCCTCTGATTTCCCCCGCTTCATTCTTCCCCTCCCGCTACCTTCTTCTTTTTTTCTTAACATATATTGCATTATTTGTTTCAGAGGTACAGATCTGAGATTCAACAGTCTTGCACAATTCACAGCGCTTACCAGAGCACATACCCTCCCCAGTGTCTATCACCCAGTCACCCCATCCCTCCCACCCCACCACCCACTCCAACAACACTCAGTTTG
>NW_028016304.1:0-735 GCF_054177405.1 Leptonychotes weddellii
AAGATTCTAGAGGCTGATTTCAGGAGTAAGAAATGCTGTCTTCACCTTGCATTAGAAACATAACCCATGGCCTCTCCTACTTTATTTTTGGGGGAATTTTAACTATGAAGGAAAAAAATCGAAAACCAGGCATCTAGAGGTGTCTGGCATAGCATGGCAGGCAGCCTTGGCACGTTTGATAATACCACAGCAGAGGGGTCGGCAGATGATTGTTGAAAGGAAAACCTGCCGTGGAGCCGCTGAAAGAGCAGCTTTTCTTCCTCTTGATCCTGCCAAGCGAGGCCTCTCAGCAGTAATTACTGTGTGTGTGTGCTGACTCAGGGCCCAGCTGGTGCTTTCATAATTCATCCTGCCATGTGGGCGCGCAACTGATCTCAGAAGGGCCGATGACGAGAGCGTCGTGTCGGGGACCTCCACACCCCCTCCATCCATACGGCTGTAGTGATCTTGATCAGATGAAACAGTCTTCAGGTTTTCCCAGGGGCAACCAGGGCTGAGGCTTCTCATCAGGAGATTCTTCCTGTCGCCCAGCCAGGAGCTGAGGTTGGTTGTGAGGACCCGGGCTGGCTCGGCAGAGGTTAGCTGGACGGCCTGGGTTTATTACTGCTTATGAGGACTTTTTTTTTTTTTTTTTAAAGATTTTATTTATTTATTTGAGAGAGAGAGAATGAGAGAGAGCACATGAGAGGGGGGAGGGTCAGAGGGAGAAGCAGACTCCCTGCCGAGCAGGGAGCC
>NW_028016305.1:0-735 GCF_054177405.1 Leptonychotes weddellii
CCTTTGGCGATGTTTCTAGGAAGAAGTTGCTGCGGCTGAGGTCGAAGAGGTTACTGCCTGTGTTCTCCTTTAGGATTTTGATGGACTCCTATCTCACACTGAGGTCTTTCAACCATTTGGAGTCTATTTTTGTGTGTGGTGTAAGGAAATGGTCCAGTTTCATTCTTCTGCATGTGGCTATCCAATTTTCCCAACACCATTTGTTGAAGAGACTGTCTTTTTTCCATTGGACATTCTTTCCTGCTTTGTCAAAGATTAGTTGACCATAGAGTTGAGAGTCCATTTCTGGGCTCTCTATTCTGTTCCATTGATCTATTGGGCATGGAGCACTTGGTGTTATACACAAACAATGAATCATGGAACACTACATCAAAAACTAATGATGTAATGTATGGTGATTAACATAACAATAAAAAATTAAAAAAAAAAACCAATGTGCAGCTCACCCGTTTCCTCCTTCCACCATCCCAACAACAATCCTCCAGATGGTTGAGGTCCTATCAGCCTGCATCCCAGAGTGAGGGTGACATAGAGCAGAGCCTGCCCTGCAATGAACACATAGCAGATGCAATAAAGAAGCATTTGCTGTGTAAACCACTGAGATGTCAGGGTTGTTTGTTCTGCCAGCTCATGTTGAGCCATGCACCTGTCCATTCAAGCCATCAGCTTTTGGTATAAATGCCACAAAGAATTGGTAGAGCCTGCAAAGATAGTTTTGAGTAACTCTGCACCTAT
>NW_028016306.1:0-735 GCF_054177405.1 Leptonychotes weddellii
GAGGCTGCATGCTTCCCAGTCTCCAAATGTGTTGCTAACTGAAAAACATTGCTTAGGTGAGCCAAATCCAGTGCTTCCTCAAGGCTAGGTTTCAGACACTGGTAGCTCCCCAACCATGGCTAGGATTAATATTCGTGTCTGGAAGCTGGAAGAACTCTCTCTGATGACAGTGCGGAGACGGTCCCTGAAACCTGAGCCGACGGTGAGTATCAGGTTGAAGCAGAGGGGCAAGGCTTGGTCTCATGAACCAGGCCGTTGTGGATCCCAGGACAGGTGTTCACCAGCATCGTGCTATTAAGCCCCACTGGTAGTTACCCGTGGAATGAGTTCTCTCTACATTCCTGCACATTTATCCCATGTCCCCTTTGTGTTCCCATTCCCGTTGTTCTTCAGACATAGAATTTGGACCCAGGGAGGGAAAGGGTCCTGCCCAAGGTAGGCTGAGACCCGGGGATGTTAACAAGGGAGAGATGGCATTGCGGAGATGTGCCCAGAGCCTCAGGGCAGTTCAGGGCTAGCATTAGCGTGAGCATCCGAGTTCCAGTTTGACTGCATGGAGGTGCTCCTTGTGTTCCTGATATATAGTGTCCTCAATAGAATCGTGGTCAGTAGCAACATTCACCATCCATGTTGGCAAGTCACAAGATTTCTTCCTTTTTCTTGCAGTATAAGCTTGCTGTTGCTCCGGTGTCCAAAATTCAGTGCAGCCTCACTAAAAGGCTCTGGTTCTTGTCA
>NW_028016307.1:0-735 GCF_054177405.1 Leptonychotes weddellii
TACCCCTCATTCTCCAACTGGTGTTATAGCACAAGAAGACAAACCTCTTGAATGGGTGACTTTACATACAAAAACTTCTGGAACTGTTACTCCATATCTATCTCTTGTCGCTTCACTCATTCTCCAAGGACAAAAGCGTTCTATTCAAATTCTAGGTTTTGACCCAGCGCTCATTGTTTTACCTATCTCTTCCACATCTTTTAAGGAAGTCCTTCCCTTCTCTACTGATCTGCAAATATCTCTTGCTGATTATACCGGGCGCATAGGTTGCCACTACCCATCAGGTAAACTATGGGACTTCCTGAAGCGCACTGCCTGGGTTATAAATCCCGTAGTTCGTAACGCCCCAATCCCCTCAGCTCCTACATACTTTATTGATGACTCTTCCTCCGGGGGCGCCCGAGTCTGGGGCCCTGCTATTCAGTGCTCCATAAAAACCCCTTACACTTCTGCTCAACAGGTTAAACTTGCAGCTTTATTGTTCTTATTGCAGAATGTTCATTATCCTATAAATATCGTATCTGATTCCGCTTACATAGTTGGCATTGTTGCGCCTTTAGAAACAGCTCTCATTTCCACAACTCATTCGATCATTAACCCTTTGCTTCAGGAATTACAATTAAAAATTCAATCTTGAACTCACCCTTTGTTCATTACTCATCCGCTCTCATTCTAACCTCCCTGGACCTCTTACACAGGGAAATCAGTCTGCTGATTTATTGGCTACTCCTATTT
>NW_028016308.1:0-735 GCF_054177405.1 Leptonychotes weddellii
TTTTTTTTTAAATTTATTTGACACAGAGAGAGAGAGCGAGAGAGGGAACTCAAGTAGGGGGGGTAGGAGAGGGAGAAGCAGGCTTTCCACGGAGCAGGGAGCCTGATGTGGGGCTCGATCCCAGGACCCTGCGATCATGACCTGAGCCAAAGGCAGACGCTCAACCAACTGAGCCACCCAGGTGCCCCAAGGAGCATATTTCCTAATGGGAGGAACTGATGCAGGAAACTGGGGCTCCTGAATTTCGCAGACGAAAGACGTTGTTGCAACTTGTGTGAATTTGTCTGAATTCAGATGAATCCTGATGTGTTTTCCAGCCTCCTCTCTTGGATGAGAAGGGAGAGGGCGGTGAGGGCTGGATGGGGGTCTGGGGGCCGCCCTGCCCTGGGGAGCTTCTGGGGACCCCTGGTGTCGTGCCGTTAACTGGATGGCGTGGGGGCCAGGGTGAGGGAAACACTGGAAATCCGGGCCGGGAAGGAGCCTCGACTCTGTGGGAATGGAAGCGAATGTGTGCGGTAGCGTCGGGCTCCGGGAATAGCACCAAACACGCACAGCGTCTGTGGCTCGATGTAAAAAACTAGAATCTCTGCAGCTCGCTCATGTGTAATGGGGATGGAGACTTTTAGAAACACCCTCAAGTCCAATGTGGACAAGAGTGAGCTCGCAGCCGCCCTCCGCCTCCTGGGGTTTGCTCTGCGCTGCACACGGGGTCCCGTCCGGCCCTGTTGGCGCCTT
>NW_028016309.1:0-735 GCF_054177405.1 Leptonychotes weddellii
ATTGTTCTTTTAATTTAGCCTTTGTGGACCTGTCCACAGGATCTGTGAATAGAAATTCACTGTTGGTAGTAGAATCGCCCATCAGCTATCACCTTCCATTGTGAACATCAAAACCGACACATCCGGTCAGTGAGTTTTTCTGTGCCTCTAAACATAAACAATCATGTAAATCCAAGCCATGGGCAAACAAACACAATGTGTGTGACAATTACTCGGATAATAAAGGTCTGTTCCTTTTCTTGAAATATTCAAACAATGAAGAAGAAAAGTTTGAATGTTCTCTTTGTTTCTTTCTTCTCTATACATGACAGATGCAGATTAAAGGTAATTTAAAAATAAAATTTCTTCCACTAAATAGTTTAGAAATTTACCTGTTTGGATAGAGAAGGCTCTTAACTGTTTCCCAAAGACACAAAATGACTATTTTGCAGTGAGATCCCATATCTCTCATTTTTACCAAAATTACTCCTTTAAAATTCAGTTTCTTCACTTTTCTGATGTACAGTGCCCTACATGATTAGTTTTTTTTTCCCCTTAGGGCAGGGGGGTGGGAGTGGGCATGGCACTTTGGAAAAGAAACCTAAAGAGTTCTAATGTTCAAGGGATATTTTAGCTATGCCCATCTATTTGTTAAACTCCAATCTTATTCACATCACCAAAAAGCAGAAGCAACTCAAGTGGTCATCAGTAGATGGCTGGATTAAAAAATATGGACTGACCATACAATGAAACAGT
>NW_028016310.1:0-735 GCF_054177405.1 Leptonychotes weddellii
TTTATGAATGTTAGCTTTATTTTACAATGAGATTAGAACTGTTACCATGTTAAACATAATCCACTAGGACTTTCCACAAAGTATCGTGTGTTCCAACCTTAATGGAACTTCACTGCATTTCACTCCCTCAATAAATGTATAGAGTATTGAGAGGTAAACCCAGTTACCACTCAGGAAACAGACTCAAGCGGCTGATGAAAGTGTTCAGGCCACATTGTGGTAGGGCCGGGACTTGACCCTGATCATTCTGGCCCAAGGACTAAAATCTCTCCACCCAGGATTGCAGCCTTTGGAGAAAATTCACTGCAAAGTGGTCCCTTGAGCTGACTTTTAGACACGGTGTAGCTAAGCATGTAACTCAGAAAGACCACAGTAACTACAGCTACCTGACAAGGCTATAGAGGTAATCATCAAGAATTAGGCTTGGGGTGCCTGGGGGCTCAGTCGGTTAAGCGTCTGCCTTCAGCTCAGGTCATGATCCCAGGGTCCTGGAATTGAGCCCCAACTTGGGCTCCCTGCTCAAGTGGGGAGCCTGCTTCTCCCTCTGCCTCTGCCCCCAGCTCATGCATGCGCACTCTCTCGCTCTCTTTAATAAATAAATAAAATCTTTAAAAAAAAAATAAAGCAAAAAGACAATTCATGGAGCAGGAGAAAATACCTGCAAATTATCTGACAAGGGTACAGTATTTACACTTAAAGAGAACTCTTACAATTCAACAATAAAAAGACAATCCA
>NW_028016311.1:0-735 GCF_054177405.1 Leptonychotes weddellii
GTCCACGTGGCGGTTTGGGGAATGAATGACACATACACTCAGGACTTAACTCGGCTGACTTGGGAGGACATGTCTTATCAATGGACATGCCCAGAAGCTACCAGGAATTGTGGTTGAGAATGCAGGCTGGGCTCAGGACCAGCCACGGGCGCTCACCAGCTAGAAGGGGCCGGGGCCATGATGTCAGCGCCAACCTTGACATGTGACCTGGGGTGGGGGAGGGAGCCTCTGATTCCAGGCTGGGTCCCAGTCCCCTGGATCTCCCGAGGGAGAGCTGGGTTCAAATCCTTGACCCGGCCACCCTTGAGCCTCTGCTCATCACAGTGGCCCTCCCTTCTCTGGCCCTTTAGCCTGGGCCATCAGGAAGGAGCCAGAAGCCATCCTATTTCAGAGCCCAGCTGCCCATACTGTGCCTTCATGGGAGGCAGAGAGAGGGCCCCTCATCCGGGGATGATGCAGGCCCAGGCCGTGACCAGCCCCTGCTCGCATCCTTGTCTGGTCCATTTCTGCAATGAACTCCCTGCACCACTGTCCACAGCGGCCCTGTCTGCAGGGCACCCGGCTCGGTTCTTTCTCATCTCAGATGGGGAGCACAGGGGAGAGCAGCCTCAGCAGGGTCAAGAGGGGTGGGGGGGACCCAGCCCAGCTGGCCTGTCACACAATGATACCCAGAATCAGAGCCTAGTGGTGAGCCCTTGGGTGCTCATCAAGTGATGTGTGTCTCTGAAACCTCAT
>NW_028016312.1:0-11370 GCF_054177405.1 Leptonychotes weddellii
CTCTGAAACAAATAATGCAATATATGTTAAGAAAAAAAAGAAGAAGGTAGCAGGAGGGGAAGAATGAAGGGGGGGAAATCGGAGGGGGAGACGAACCATGAGAGACGATGGACTCTGAAAAACAAACTGAGGGTTCTAGAGGGGAGGGGGATGGGAGGATGGGTTAGCCTGGTGATGGGTATTGAGGAGGGCACGTTCTGCATGGAGCACTGGGTGTTATGCACAAACAATGAATCATGGAACACTACATCTAAAACTAATGATGTAATGTATGGGGATTAACATAAGAATAAAAAAAAAAAAACCCAGGGTGACTGGTGGCTTTGCCTTCAGTGACTAACAATAGCATGGGCTGTGCCCCAAGGACGCGAGCCCCACTCTGGGCCACTGCCTCCGGCTTGGCTGGGGCGGGGGGCACCCCCAGGGAGAGCACCGATGTGGAGGGGAAGCTCAGCAAGCCCGCATCAGCTGTCGCCCTGAGTTGCATCTCCACCTCCAGACTCTCAGCCGAGGAATCAAATATCCAAATCAACACCAGTCTTCTCATTGTAATTGACAATAACAATTGCTACTAAATGTAAATTTGGGACGCCTGGGTGGCTCCCCAACGCACTTTGGCACCCAAAGTCAGATGCTTAACAGACTGACTTTGGCTCAGGTCGCGATCTCGGGGTCCTGGGATCAAGCCCTGTGTGGGGCTCTCTGCTCAGCGGGGAGTCTGCTTCTCTCTCTCCCTCTGTCCCTCCCCACCTTCCCACCCAGACTCATGCTCTCTCTCTCTCTCAAATAAATAAATAAAATCTTTTTAAAAATTAAAAAATATATATAAAATAAATACAACAACAACAGTGGTGATGAATGAGGAGAAGCCAAGAACTCTGGGCTTGCACAAATTCTGAATATTGTTCAAAATGGTTGTTTGGAACATGATTTCCTAAATAAGAGCTTCGACATTGACTTTTAACATAGAGTACATCATTTATTTACTAACATAATTTTTACATGTACTAAAATTAATCTTACTAGTTAATTTCAGAAATTAAAACAACAAAGCAGACACATTGACAAACACGTGTAAACACATAAAGGGGGTAGGACATGAAAAGTGACTCTCTCCCCCACCCTGGATGCTCAGCCACTGTGGCCAGTTTTCTGTGCTTCTTTCCCCAGAAGGGTTTGTCATTTTGAGACTATTAAAAAATGCTGATTTAAGGTTCGTGGGGAGCAGCATGACGGGCAGAGTGGCTTCTATTTTTCTACATGAGATATCTGATTTTTTAAAAAATAATGAGCACATATTACTTTTATACTATCTCTGTATTAAAGAAAGAAAATCTAGGGGCACCTGGTTGGCTCAGTCGGTTAAGCATCCGTCTCTAGATTTCGGCTCGGGTCTTGATCTCAGGGTGATGAGTTCAAGCCCCGCATTAGCTCCACTTAAAAAAAAAAATCTATTAAGAAGAATCTACTGGAATTGAAAATGGCACAGATATCGAGAAGCCACCAGCACTGGGGAAGGCTGGAAGTGGAGTCTGTTGGCTCTTCAGAGCTCTGGGAAGCCAGCGGCAGCCCCTGACCTGGACGCCCGGTCCCTGCTTGCTCGCTGGTACCCCTCATGCAATAACCCCAGAGATCAAGACCAGGAGACCCTCAGGATCAGCAACCTCTTCCCGGAGATCCTGGCACTATTGTCCACAGGCTCCCAGGGTCCCGGCAGCTGACTGCCTAAGAGCAAAGAACAACCACCGTCCCCCTCCCAGGCTTCCCGGTCCCTCAATACTGACGTTTCTTTACAGCCAACTCTGGCAAGACCCTGCCAGGACTCTCCGTTGGGGCCAGCAGAACCAGGATCACAAAGGTGTCCTTCGTTCACTTTTCTAGGCAGCGGGGACTGATTCGGGACACACAATGGACCAAATAATTCCCCCAAGAAACCGATCCCGGTACCATAAAATCCACATCCCTGAGATTCTGGGAGAATATCAGGGCCTGAGTCTTCCCTTGACAAATTACATAGTCTCTCAGCTCGTGCTTCGGAACCATCCCTACCAGCCCAGACATTCTGTCCTGCCCCCTCTCTGAATTTTTATTATAAATGGAAACTGATCCGGTTTTGGTTTGTTTTCTTTATATAAATATATGTCACACTATTGAACACACTCCCGGGAGGCTCTGACACCTCCCTTTGCCCCCCTCCCCACCCCGGGCAGTGCAGAAACCTTAGTCCAGAAGGATCTCCATGTCATCTGGACGAATATCAATTTCCATTGTACCACAGATGTCCTGACAGACCAATTAATAGAGTTCCAGCAAATACATATTGGCCGGGGAGGCCCCACGGCGTGGTGACCAAGGGCTCTGCTCTGGGGTCAGACAGGCCTGGATTCAAATCACAGCTCACCAACTTCCTATGATCTCCTTGAACCTCAGTTTTGCCATCATTAAAACGGGGGTAGTGATAGTATCTCACAGAGCGGAGAGGACTCGATTCTTAAAAATTTGCTAAGACCCTCAGCACATGCCCACAGATGATAAATGCTTTACAGATGGTAGCATTATTAATGATGCTTAGTATTAATAATCAAGGTGGGGACGCCTGGGTGGCTCAGTCGGTTAAGCATCTGCCTTCAGCTCAGGTCATGATCCCAGAGTCCTGGGATCGAGCCCCGCATCGGGCTCCTTGCTCAGCAGGAAACCTGCTTCTCCCTCTCTCTCCCTCTGCTTGTGCTCTCTCTGTCAAATAAATAAAATCTTTAAAAAAAAAAAAAAAATAAGGTGCCCCAACTGCATCCACCCCTGAGCAACGTCAAAAGGAAAACGGTGCCAGGAAAAGCAGACATGGGACTCTGCCGTATAACACGTTTGAGTGCTTGAAAGGAGAAGGAAAGTAGCGGGAAGGAAAGGCCCACACTTCAGGGCACGGTAATCTGCCAAGACACAGGCAGGGGAAAGACTGGGAATTTTCTTCCCAGCTCCAGAGTCCAAAGCTTTCATAACTTATTACTAAATCCTTTCCTTGCACTGAGTTTTGGCATCAAAGGTCTTGCTTCCTGGGGTAGCTGGTTTTGTTTTTCTGGGAGAACAGGGGTCCACGTGTTCCCCTTTCGACCCAGTCCCCATCACCTGCAGAAAGACTTATTCATTCAACACTGAATGGTCACTTGCTATGTGCTGGGCGCTTTCTAGAAATGCTATTTTAGGCACCTCCCGTTATAGTAAATTCTTCTGTGGTTGAATCGATGGGGAGAATGCCCCAGAAATAGCTTGCCGTAGATCCAGCCAGATGCCAATCCCGCCTGGGGGTTCTCCTCCGACTGGCTGGCCTTGAAACCCCATCTCCATTTGGAGGGCTATTATTTTGTATTTGTGGAAAATTTGAGAGTAGCAACAGTGCATTCTGCTTATCGAATAAAGATGGGCCTTCCCATTTTTGGGGTGAGTAATGGGTTACTCATATGGAATATAAATGGCAGTTCTAAGTGACAGAAAGACTAAGAAAACAGATCATCGCAAAGGCCCGTCTCCTTGGCTAACTCGCACGCGCGCACAGAACAAACAGCCCGTGTATTCCAGAGATTTCAGGGAGTGGCCTGGGGGAGAAGCAATTTCTTCTGGTGGAGCCTAGAAGGGCCAGTGAGCCCTGGCCTCTGCCCAGCGCATGGTGGGTGGTCACACTGGCCCAGACACACTGCTGGTCCAGTAAGTGGAATCTGTCATAGCCACAAAATGATCTGAGAAAAACTGCCACTACGAGAAAAGTGTCCAGCTTTGCTGATGAAAAGTAAAATGACCATAAAGTGATATTTTCTGTTTCCTTGTCCCTCATTCAAGAGGCCCCTTCTTCATAGGCTTGCTACCTCTGGGCAAGCATTAACTGCAAATCCATGGCATCTTGCTCACAGTATCCTATATGAATCGGTTTCTTTTTCCTGATCCTCTTTTATCAACTTAAATCCTGATAAAATGTAGATGACTTTTTTTTTTACTCTTCTTTTTTTTTTTAAAGACTTTATTTATTTATTTGAGAGAGAGAGAATGAGAGAGAGCACATGAGAGGGGGGAGGGTCGGAGGGAGAAGCAGACTCCCCGCCGAGCAGGGAGCCTGATGCGGGACTCGATCCAGGGACTCCAGGATCATGACCTGAGCCGAAGGCAGTCGCCCAACCAACTGAGCCACCCAGGCGCCCTTTTTTTACTCTTCTAAATTCAGATTCCTCCCTAGAGATCCTCTTCAGCCCCTCTGTCCTCTGACTGAATTTCTGTAGAAATTTCTATTAATATTTCCTGACTCCGTTGAGCCTTTAGCCAATGTGATCTGCACAGGGAGATGATCTGAGGCCCCCGAGTCAGCCCCAGCGGGAGTTCTTTGGCCCGAATCATACAAGCACTCCCACTGTCTCTCGTGTGCATGCGTGTACATCTGTGTTTATGTACATGTGTGTGCATTCGTGTTAGAGGGGAGGAGTGGAAAGACTGTGTGTCTCCTAGCTCATCTGTATTGGGATGGCCAGGAAGCAGCGCACGAATGTGAGGATGTGTGTGTGAGGCTGGGAGGGTAGGAGGGGAGAAGACCCTGGAGCGTGCGCTCTGCTAGAAGTGAGGTTCAGCCACACCTTAGGCCGATTCTGGGATGTCTGGCGGGGAGTCCTTATTCCCACAGGGTGGTGGCCCAGCGAGATGGTCACAGGAGCCACCTTTGTCCTAGACCTTTGTCCTAGGTGCCTGGGCCACCTTCGGCCCTACCTTCACACAGCCCCATGCTGTTCCATCTCACTTGAATACCAGCCCAGAACTTGGGCACCTTTCTTTACCCTCCACTTCCTGGCCCTCCCAGAGTCTACCCCTCCGCTGGGACCCACTCCGTGGCCACAACAACACCGAGGCAAAGACCATTCTGCTGTCATCCCTGGGAGATTTCCTGGAGCCTGGTTATTGAGGGACAACTGGACCCCAGTTCCAGAAGCTGCTAGGCCCCAGTGTCCCTAGGGCCTTAGAAAGATTTGAGGCTCTGAGTCCCAGGGATAAAATGGACTATAGGGAAGTCATTCTCCCGCCCTGGGAGACCTCCTCTGGACCTCTCCAAAACTCAGCCAAACCCAGCCCCACCCCCGAGGGAGGACACTGCCTCTCTCCACTAGGGGAGTGGAAGCAGGAGGTCCAGACAAGTGTGTGGGGGGGGATATCCCCACCACCCCCACACAGCACTGGCCACCAATCTGCCATGGGGAAGGAGGGAGCTTGTCTCACTCCTGGGACAGATGCTGAGCATATTTCCTGCCAAGAGACACTGTCCAGGAGGTCCCGACAGCATGGCCCTCCATGGCTACCACCACTTGGCTTGCTTTGTGCCCTCAGCCCCTCTCTGTAGACCGTGAGCTTTTCTGCCTCTGTCCAAGGTTTCCCTATCGGGAACACCTCCTTTTTCCATCCTCCTGAACCTTCCCATGACCTGGGCGGGGCTTAGCCACTCCCAACCATGGGATGTGATATTTATCTGCTGCTATCTTTCCCTTTCCCTTGCTTCTAAGCAGTTCGACCCAGCACGGGCATTAGTGCTAACATTCCCCCCAACGCCTGGTAAGAGCTCCCGAGTCCCTCTGCCACCAAGTGAGCCCCAGCTTCCTTGTCTGCAAACTGGATAATCGCAGAACCCTCCCTCGTGGATTAAATGCACAAGGATTATAAAGGATAACACATCCACAGAGTCTAGGAGAGAAGCCTTACACAGTGAGTGATCAATGTGTCAGAGCCAAGACTTAGAGTCATGATCCCCACATCAGCGTCCCACGCATGCAGGACAAGGAACAACACACAGCGAAAATGCTGCAGACACAATGCCCTCTCTTGCATTCAAATGCTTCCCCCTGCGTCTTGCTCTCTGTGTCTCTTGGTCTCTGAACCCCGGGACACCCTAAGCAGCTATCCGGGAGCCTCACGGTTGAGGTGCTCGTGAAATCCCCAGTGGCCTGAAGTCAAAAGTTCTGTCCTTTCTGATCTACAGACCAGAGAACCTGCCGCGAAGTTCATGCTCCCAGAGACCATGATGCCTGGGCCCCAGCCCTAGGGCCTGGGCAGGGCCAGCGTGGCCGGCATCAATGCACCTCCATCCCCCCCACCCCCAGTCCCCGGACACTGCTGCCTGCGCCCCTTCTCCTGGCTGCCCCCTGGCTTCGTACAGAACAGAACAGGCACTCACCTCGATGGCCTTGTAGAAGATGCTGGTGCCGATCTGGACGACCTCCAGGTTCTGCTCCTGCTCATTACGTGCGCACTTGATGTAGGTCATCCAGCTTCGGTGGTCCTCCTGGCTGGCATCGATGAAGTAGCGCACTGTGCCGTCCTCATTGAACACCTGCATGCAGGTAAACGAGGGGCTGAGTGAGGCAGGCTGTGCCGCAGGTGCCCCCTGTGACCGGGCTGGGCCACTGCCGGTGTGTCCTCCTACGCTCTCTCCATCCTCACGACAGCCCCAGGAAGGGCGAGCAGCTGTACTCATCTCAGTTTTCCAGCTGAGAAAAGGGGTGCTCGGAGCAGTGCAGTGACTTGCCTGAGGCCAGGCAGCTAGAAGGGACCGACAGGGAGTCAGTCTCCAGGGCCCCACAGGCTCCGGCGGCCACGTATTCCCCAACTCTGGAAGAAAAGGGTCTCCAAGGGATCACTGACTCGACAAAGTAACAGCCAGCTAACTCCCTGGGGATGCAGAGGTGCTCCCCAAAGCAGCAGAGAGCACGGACCAGGACCTCAGAGGGGGACACAGGAGCCTGGAGAGGGAAGGCTGGCTCACTGTGGCACCCTGGCCTGGCCCAAGCCCCCTTGTGGGAGCTATCAAGAGTACTCAGAGATCAGATTGGGCCCCAACTTCCTAACCTAGCAACAAATGGAGAAGATAACTACTGGCCCAGGCCTCCAGGGAGGGAGGAGGTGAGGTCAGGAGAAGCATCTGGACCATCCCCCTGTTCCCTTCCTCCTGCGCCTGTGACCAGAGCCAAGATTTGTCACATTGGGCTCCTCCAGGGACTGTCAGGTGGGGGCTGTGGTGGGGACCCATGGGGGGAAGGGAAATGAGATTAGGGAAAGGGTGCACCAGCCTGGCCTCGGCAAGGTAAGAGCCCCAGGGGAGGAAGAGCTTTGGGAGTGGCTTTGTCCTAAGGGTGTCCTAAGGGTGGCCGTCCCTGGCATCTGGCACTGTCAGAGGAGAGCAGGGTCAGAAGGCCTGGGGTGGAAGCCTCTCTGAGCTTCAGTTTCCTTCTGTAGAATGGGAATAATAATTCACAGGGCTGATGAGATCATTTGGTGGAATGCGGGCCGCTGACTCAGAAAGTTATCTCAACGCCAATTCATCCCCCATCATTTCCAGTTGTCACTGTTCTGCCTGGGTTGAGAAGCTCATTCCTAGGAAGCACTGGCCCCTTCCATTCCCCACACTGGCCACCCTTACCCCCAGGCCAGGGTGGTTCAAAGGGCTTTCCTTGCAACTTCCTCCCAAGGAGAAGAATGCAGGTAGCTGGGAGGTTGTCCCCAGGGTTGGCTTCAGCGCTTTGGGCATAACCCTGGGCAAGCTACATGGCTTCCGGAGGCCTCAGTGCCCTCCTCTGAAGTAGGGCCAACAACAGTCCCTAGGGTTGGCCGGAAGAAAGAGGGTCAGATTTTCTGAACAATGGCCTTAGCAGCCTGGTTTGGGGAGGCATCGCCAGGCATAGGGCGGTAGGATCCCGGATCCCACGTCAGGGAGCGACAGGGACGGAGTGGCGGCTGCCTGGGGCCCTCCCGCCGGCACCCCTCTCCCCCGGCCCTCACCTACCTCCCACATGAGGTTGTTGTTCTTGCAGATGTCCACGTGCTCCGGGGCGATGACACGGCCAGTGAAGGGACCCATCTCGGTGCCCGCCTTGATCCACGTCTTGGAGAAGATGCCGAGGCCCTCGCCCGGGATGGAGCTCTGCGCGATGATCACCTCCGCAGGCAGCACCAGGCTGGACAGTTTCTGCACTTCTGTGACCGCCGCCAGGGCAGGGGGACTGGGTCAGAGCCTGAGGCAGGGAATGGCCCGCCCTTCCCGCCAGAGACCCAGGCCAGTCCTGTCCGGCCAGACCAACCTCAGGCCCGCCCCGAAGTGACTCCGGGGAAGTCACTAGGGTGTGTGTGTGCGGGCTGCGGAGTGGGGGAGGCGGGCGGCGGGGGGGGGGGGGGGGCGGGGTGCTCAGTGCAGGAATCTCCTCCGTTTGCAACCGGGGGATCCTCTGTGCCCTCGGAAGCAAGAGGTGCTTTGGGGCTCATTTCTAGGGGCTTTTATTATTTTTATTTATTTGGTCTCTCCACTAATTCTCAAAGCATCCACAACGTCCCTGCCCCCCCACCCTGGAAGAGTTTAAGAACGACTGTGCCCTCCGCAGCACGCGGTTTTACAAATGTGTAAACTGAGGCCAGCTCCCAGGAGGAGGTGATAGCCAAGCTGAGACCTTCCTTCCGCGGGACGCTCAGCGCTCACTGCGCCTCCCTGCACTGAACACAGGGCGCTGTCGAAGGATCCCGGTTGCGGCCAGGAGCTCTGAGTCTTTTCCGGGGTGCGGGAGGCGCTGCGCCTGGGCGCCGGCTGGCTACGGCGCTGGGAAGAGACCTCAGGCTGCGGCGCGGCGGGGGTTGGGGGGCGGCCGAAGCTCAAAAGGAACGTGGGCTGCGGCGGGCAGCCTCCGGCGCTCTCTGTGTGACCCCGGGCCCGCCTCGGTCCCCCTCGGCGCCCAGGATCCGGGGTGCCAGAAAGGGCGGCGCCGGGAACCTGGGCGAGCCCTGAAGTCGCCTCTCTGGGCGGGAAAGAACGGGCGGGCCCCGGCCCCCTGGGGGTCCCCCTGTCCGGCCTGGCAGCCGGAGTAGGGGCGGCGAGGCGCACAGGGGCGGCCTCCGTGTCTTACAAGGTTCCCCTCTAAGCTACCTGGGAAAATAGCCGGCGAGCGGGCCGGCTGAAAGCGGGGGGGGTTAAACGGTGTCCATTGCGGCGCGGCCGGCAATTTGTCACGCTGTTAAAGTGATAGCATTCATTCGGTTCCATTCGAAAGAAATTGCTAATTCTAAATTCATTAGCCCTGGAAGAATGCTGTAGCAGTAAATTGTAGCTCAATGCGGAGGGGACTTGTTTAAAAGGGGCCGAGGAATTCCCCTTACAAAAAGGGGGGATTAGATGGTTGACATAGCGTGAATGGAAGTGGGATTAGTCTGCACGGTAAATTAAGAGAGGAACAGAAATCGTCACGGGGGAAGAGAGGGCGACGCGCAGAGATGCCAGCGCCGGGGAAAGATATTGTTTGCACGTTGATGAATGAGGAATAAGAACTTGAGACATCTTAAAGAAAAGAAACTTTTCTGGCTCTCTCTCTCTCTCTCTCCCTCGCTCCCTCAGCGGCTTTCTCTGCCGGCCCGCCCGCCCGCCCTCCGCCCCCTCCCCAGCCCCCCTGCCTTTTAAAGTTCTCGGTTGAAGTGGGAACTTTCGCGGGTCAAGCCCAAGTTAACTAAATGAATTTTAAACCCCTTCTTTTTGAGTCAACTGCTATTACACGCCTAGTAAGGCTTTAGATGTCGGGAACCCGCCGGCTCAAAGGGGTGAGGGGCGGGCGGGGGGCCGCGGGGGGCCGCAGGGCCGGGGCAGCCTGGACGCGGCGATCCCTTCTCCGAGCCGCGCGGGGCGCGGAGCTGCTTCCCGCCCCGCCCGGCCTTTGGCTGCTCGCGCCGCGGTTCGGCTCCCGGGAAACTGAGGCCCACCGAGCAGCCGCGCCGCCCTGTGTCCCTGCCGCGCGCCCTGGGCGTCGCCGGCGGGAAACCCGGCGGCGCCGGGAGGAGGGGGTGCGACCGGCCTCGACGGCGCGACTCACCGCCGGAGAAGGACTGCGCCAGGACCTCGGCGGTGAAGGCTGTCTTGGGGCTGGCGTGGTGGCTCTTGTCCTCGAAGAGCTGCTCGCCCAGCACGTTGCGCCAGCGGCCGTAGAGGAAGCTGTGCAGGATGTCGGAGGTGATGACCTCGGCCAGCGCCAGCCCCGGCGCCTTCAGCCCGGTCTTGAGCACCAGGGCCTCAGCCGGGAGCACGGAGCCCATCATGGGCTGTCCGAGGCTCGCCGGCGCCGGGGACGGACGGCCGGGCCGACGCGGGGATGTGGCGGGCGAGAGGAGAGCGGAAGCCCGAGAGAAGAGGGTTGTGCCGGAGGAGAAGGAAGAGGAGCAGGGGGAGGACGAGGATGAGGAGGAGGAGGGGGAGGACACAGGAGGGAGCGGGAGGCGAGGCGGGCTGGAAGGAAAGTGAACGAGGGGGAGCGAGGCGGAGAGGGAGAGAGATGGGGAAATCAGCAGAGGTGGCAGAGGCGGCGCGGAGGGCTGGAGAGACGGGGGTGGAGGCGGAGGCGGGTGCGGGGGGTGCGGGGCGGGTGGGAGGCGGGTGGCTGCAGAGAAACGGCGGCGAGGGGCTCTCGGACGCGCGCTCGGCTCTCGCACACCGGCCCGGACGGTCTTCCCCTTGGCAAAATCTCAGCGCCTTTATAGGAGCCGCAGTGACCCTCCTAATTGGTTATTAATGACCCCCTGACGTCGGACAGACTTGTTGTACCCGGCCGGGCTCGAGGAGCCCTAGTCGCGAGAGCTCAAGGGGCGGGGGCGCGCGGGCCGCTCCGAATTGTCCCTCTTCGCTCCTCCCGCCTCTCCCTGGCCCTTCCTCTCCAACCCCCCCCCTTCCTCCTCCTCTCCCCGTGGGAAGCGCCGGGCTGGGAGGGAGGCTCAGCCCGCGGCGAGGAGAGGAGGGGACGGAGCAGGGGAGGGGGCGCGGCGAGGCTCGCTCGGACTCCAGGGACCAGACTGGGTAGGAGGGGACACCTGGCCTCGGGCCCCGCCGGCCCGGCGCTCACCCACTGCCCCAGGCCGGATCTGCGCTCCTCATCCCCGCCCGGCCGGGCCCGGCGTTCACCTCCCCTCCGCTCCCTGGCCCTCCCGGCCCGGCCCGGGCTCTCCGGAGCTCCGAGCCCCAGAGCGCACACCGCGCTCCTCTCGTGCTGCAGACGGCGCTTGCTAGAGCCGTGCGCTTCGCTTCAAACGGGCCGCTCAACCACCCCGCTCGCTGCTCGCCGCCGAGTGTGAAACTCTTCCCTGGGCGGAAAGGGCTGCGGGGAGGGGCTGCGGCGAACGTTGGGGCTGGGCCCTGCCCGAGACGGCGTCGTGGGCGAACGGCTCCCGACTCTCGGGGGGCTAGGGACCGAAATCCGCACTGGCCGTGGGTTGCCTAGAATAGGTTTTTCTGATGGATACGGAGGATGGAAAGGGGTCCCCGGACAGTTCTGAGTGGGAGCAGCCGTGCTCCAAAGCGAACGATCTCCGAAACCGCAGGCGGCCCCAGGC